>NW_008671008.1:136552-172597 GCF_000695815.1 Acanthisitta chloris
TCCAGACCTGTTTAGGCACAAAGTACTAAAAATCCAGCCTTAATATTATTTTGATAAAGCAAAAAAACAAAGGCATAAAGTCTCATACTCTGTTTGGAGAACAGTTAACATAGAACTAAGTTAGCTGTTCTCCAAATCTTTTCCTTCTGTTATCAGCACATCTTTTTGTTTGAACACTTCCCAACTGCTTCTTCCTCTCTCTCTATTATAATCCCTGCCCCTCCTCTTTTCCATTCAATTAATTTTGAACAAATCAAGCCTGTTAAATTTTGTTAATGAAGATTGAATCAATTAAAATCCATTAAAAGTAAAACCTTTGGAAATCTTTCATCACGATATAATGCCGTCCTTCTGGAGCAAAAACATAAGGCCAGTTAGACAATGCACTTTTCTCAGGATGGGGCACTATTTATTGACTAAAGTTGAATATTTAATGTCCATAGTTTTCAAATCAGTTCATCAGACATTTTCATTTATTATTTGTTAATTCTTTCACCTGAAGTCAGATTACACAGCCTTTTTATTTAATTATTTTTTTTTAAATGACAACAGAGGTTACTAATAAGCTTAAATGAGAAAATTCAAGGAAAACATAGGTAAACAGATCTTTTGGAACTTATACTGGCTATATGAGTATATAAAAATATAGGAGGCATTAATTTTTTTAGTAGTTCTAATATTTTTCTAGTAGCAATCCTAAATGAGAAGAAAGGAAATGGTGCAATTAGTTTTCACAGTTGCTGCAAAATGAGAATTTTTTTGCTGTTCTTTGTCATAATTATTTTGTTATTTTAGTAAATGATCAATTAAAAATCTCCACTTACTACTTTACAAAGCCATGATTGTCACTGTACCAAACATGCAGATGGTAACTGTTGTTTCATTTGCTGGCTGTACATCAATAAAAGTTAAGACTGTTACATTGAGGTAGCACAAAGCTTTTTAATAAATCAGCAATTTTGAGTTGCAAAAAAAGATCCCAAAATAATCCAATGTAGGTCACCTTATTGTTTTCTCAGAGAAAAGCAACTCCAAAATTTGTTAAAACTTCCTGGTACATAACAGCTTTGATATCCAAATAAGTCCCCTCATTAAAAAACAGCTACGTTAAACATTATACAGAACACATAAAAGATTAAATATAACTATGAAATACAATTACCTAGCAATATCGATAATTCAAATTGAACTTTATGTTGCATTTTTGTACTGAACTGTTGAATTATCATTGAAATTATAAATATTTTATTCAAAACTATCAAAAGAAGTGATTTGATAAAGCCATTATATTGTCACTGGCTATTGTGCAGGGCAAATGTGAAACTGGATTCAAAAAGGCAAATTCATGGCAGACACGGGTAGCTGTTAAAAGCAATGATCTGAATGCTACTTAGTGAGTGTTTGACAGAAGTTGGAATGGTACTCAAAGGGCTGCTCTAGAATTGAGCTCTTTCCTGAACATCTGCTAGTGGGAAGTATCAGAGCACAGCTGGAGATCTAGAAGGATATCGGGGCTATGCCCACTTTCAGTGTGGTGCAGTAGAAGTGGATCAACAAACTGAACAGCTGGTCCTGCACTTCCTAAATGTAACCTGTGAACATTATTGGGGATTTATGTCTAACTCCATTTAGTCTGCTCCCTCTTCAAAACTTGAGGTTCAAAGTATATGAAGGAAAGTTCTACCAAACACCTCTTTGTGAAGGCCACCTACAGAAATGATAGATCAACCCTTTACCACTGACTTTAATGCCAATTAATTTTATCACAGCCACAAGGACTCACAAACCTGGTTTCAGTTACTGCTCATCTTTCTCACTCATTTCTCTTCCTTCATGTTCTGTTCATTCCTTCTCATTTCTATGTGATACCTGCTGCTGAAACGGCCTCTGAATTGGTCATTGGTGTGAACAAAGACACTGCAAGGCAGCAGCCAATGTGTGAGATCATCTCAAAGGTTGCCCTGGCTCTCTCAAACTGTTTTGTCTTTCACACCTTTTTTGTAGTCTTTGTCACTGCAATTATATATCTTCCTGCTCAGCTGGAAAGTTCAGGCCTGCTAAAAAATTGTGGACTGATGGCCCAGCACTGCCTTTGTGATGCTGCATAGCCAACAGTGGCTTCAAAATTTTTGTATGTGAAGGGAGGAAATAGAGATCATATGCTGTTGGCTGATGTTCTAATATTGTCATGTTTATGTGAAACTTTGAGAACACAAATCCATGTTCAAGAGATTGACTACTGCATAATATGACCTCTTGATTCTCACAAGGAATGTTTTACTGGTGCTGTGGCTAAATCCACCAAGGACTAAGTTGTGATTAAAGATACCAAGGCTATAGTCAAAATTCTCTTCCTTTGTACAGAGCAAGTAGGAAGCACAGATAAAAAACATCCAGACTTTGTTCTCTGGATCTCTGAGCTAGACAAGGGTGGCTAATGGGTACCCCATTCTTTCTGGTGCCTTCAGCTGGCCACTACAGTTTTGTAAACCATGTAAGGCAGTAGTGACACACAAGCCTCAACACACCAAGGAGGTATATTTGTGAACATCTTATCAGGCTTCCCCAAAGGATTCATCTTACTTTGTTTTCTACATTTCTAACCTCAGACTCACAAAGACCACTTGAACAGAGAGCTTACAGTGTGATGTTGGGGTACCTGCCTGCAGTGTAGGACACATGCTTATACTTATGCCACTGAGTCATGAAGCTAAGAATATTTTAGTAGAGAGTAAAGGGACCTCTGCACACCCTTAACATTTGGCTTTTTCTTAAAATGAACTTTTGATACAATGTCCTCTGCACGTGTCTCTAAAGTAAAACGTAATGATGCACAGAGATAGATAAGGTAAATCTGACAAGAATTCACTCATGTTTCAGAGGCAGTATCACATTTGCACATTGCTCTGCTTGAAATAAGAGTTCTTATGAGTATTAGGACTAGCAATGACCTGTTACTAGCAAACAGGTAAATCAAGTTCTCCCTTGTATTTTGGATTGTACAACTTAGATGAGCTCAAACTTGTCACCAACACATTGAACAATCTTGGATGACATCATAACTCTATGAAAAACAATTGGATTTTTGCTATTGCTTTCTTAGAAATGGAATCATTGTCTTCTCAAAACTTCTTCTCAAAAAGACTTCTATAAGCAAAATCTTCCTATTTTTTCCTGTTATTTTATTTATAATGAAACTACTCACAACAAAAGAAATTATTCTTTAGTTCATATTTTAATTCCTGTCTATGGTCAATTCCACTTGGGCTTTGGAACGAAACATTCTGATTTTTTTTTGCCTCATAAAAATTGTTTTAAGAACAGATAAAAGACCTGTAGATTTTTCATAACAAATATTTCTTGACTGAAGTCTAATGTAAAATCCAGGAATGACCTAGAGAATTTTGAGACACAGTGTTCAAATACCATCTTTCAGTCCTCCCAAAATAAAGGCAATGAATGATATGCTTTGTTCCCACAGAGATGGAAGTACTTTTTACTTATTTCATCTTTTAACAAGAATATGTTTATCTTAGCTGGCATCTAAGGCAATTTTAGCTTCTTCTAAAGATGAAAGAAATCAATGTCAAAATATTCGTTGACTTTTCTAGAAATAAGGCTTGTTTCACATCTGTATTAATTCCTCTAAGATTTCAGTTTCCATCTCACTTCTCTCTTCATCTATGTCCAACATGTTTCAAATAAGAAAGATTTTTTATCTATTTTATTTAAAGGAATTATGATTCAAAATGCAAGGAAATTTATTTTGGACATGTAGAGGGAAGTTGATACCTGTGCAGAGCATCTGCACAAGAATTTTGCATTATTTAGCTTAAAGTTTAAGCACTGTGTGAGAGATACAGACATCTTGAGCTTTACAGCTCTACATGGATAAGAATTGAATTCTTATGAAATTACTGTTTCAATATTAAATATCTTTTAAAATGCTCTAGAAACAAATAATTTATATATGTTATAAGATGGATTTAACTGGTCTCCTTTGAAAGTATGATAAAAAATTAAAATACATTTAACTTTATTTTTATTTTCCTGTGTAATTCTAGTAATAGAAATCTTACCCACATTCCTAACAATCGATTAATGTGAAGCAAAGCAGCTTTGCAAAACCCTTTACTTTTTTTTCATTTTGTACATATATGTATATATGTATATCAAAATATAGTCTTAGTGTACTTTTCTATGGAAGAAAGCTTTATACAGTCTTGCTTTCTGTGAGTCTGTCTCCATCAGACGAACCTGAACAGGATTTAATAAAGAAACAGAAGTCTCAAAGACAATTACATTCTTGAAATTGTGATGAAGTAAATGGATGCATAGAGAGAAAAGACCCAGAAAGGACCCAGTGTGAGCTTTCACCATATTAGACATGAAACAATCTAAATGGAAGAAAATCTTCCCAATACTCAGCCACAAGTGAAGCTCTGTAGAGCTCTGAAAGCCTCTTAGTTATCAAAATAATCAGCCATGAGATATAAAAACATAGGAATAATGGGCCATTTTACTTTTTTCATTAGCAACAACATGATGAAGAGGAGGAAAGGACAGTTTAGTAATTGAGCAGGGAACTTAGTATGTTATAGCAAAGCTCCAATTGAGAGAGGCAGTCAGATTAAGTAATTGAAATAAAACTGGAGGCACACTGTCTCTTTCAGGGCTAAGTATAGAAAATCTTCTTTTATGTTGACTTCAGTCTTTCCTAACACGTGATGAAATAGTCATTGGGAGAGGGGTTTGTTCTATTTTTTATCCTTTTTATTGTTCCCTCAGTATTAATGAATACTGAGAGGTTAACTGTTAAACCTCAAAAATAGACTAAAAAAATATGCCCAAACAGTTTATTATTTTACAAATGTTGCAAAGATCTGTGAGGATGCAAGAGTTTCTGGCAAAATTACTGAGCAAGTTTATTTCCTATTGACATAATTTCCTACTTGGAAAAAATTGGAATATATTCCATTCTTTCTATGCCATGATTTTAGCCAGGCACAGCTCTTAATATCTGACAGTGCAGTGCTCTGATCGAAGTTATTCAAACTGAGGCTCTAAGTTTGTTATCTGTAGAGGTTTGTAGATCCTCATTATTGTGGTACAGGTTCTCTGAAAACAGGTCTTTCTTGACATGGAAGTCCAGGCAAGGCCTTAACAGTTTTGAGTATGACTATTAGTCACTTTGGGTTTACATATCAGGGTAGGTATGTAGCTCTGAAACATCTCCTGTGGTTGTTCAATCTGTAATTAAATTGAAGTCTTCATACCTTTCCTATATAAATTCTGCTTAACTAGTTGTTCTTCTCATGTATCTAGATGACTTATTTTCCAAATTACTGAGGTAATTTTGAACTCCAGTCCTGCCTTTAACACAAAAAAAACTCCATATAAACCCTCCACTTTGCCATGTATTTCTGAAAATATAAAAAAATAGCTATACAATCTTCCAGATAATTAAGGGAGGAAAAGTGAAGTGGCAATGCATCTAGGACCAGTCATATCAGAACCCTATTTAATAACATCTTCTACTTTTATAGTGAAATACCTATAACTGTTCTCTGAATGTACTTTACCAATGAATTTCGTAAGTCTAACAGTAGTCTAACCAGACATGTGTCTAACTAATCTGTGCCCTTTCTTCTGTGCTTAAAACCAAAAATCTATTCTTTTTCACAAAAACATTTCTGGGAATTAAAATTATTTCTCCAAAGGTGATTACTCTCTAATAAATAAATAAAAACTAGTACTATGTGCTCCTGTTCCTTGTCATGCCTTACTGTGTGACTCAGTGACTCTAAAATTTCACCAGCCACTTCTGTGGCAGCTAGGTCCAGCCATATGTGTGACATGTTTCTCTTGCCTGCACACTTAAACTTTTCTTTTCTCACTTGATGCTGTCACTAATGCTAAGTCTGTTAGCTGTACATCAGTAGTTGACCTTTTTAATGAAGACTGAATTATAAGGAATCAGCACTTTGGTGTTTTGGGGGTTATCTGTTATTTTCCACTGCAATGATGGATGTATGAATCTTTTCTTAGGTCCTTCTCATACTTTGAGTGTTTTGATAGTATTTAGTTGTTCTTGATCCCTGATTTCTGTATAGCATTGTGAGCCTTGGATTTTATAATTTTGCCTTTAAGCACATATTACTGTAAGTTTTTGTTGGTCATTTGATTATTCAGGCAAAAGTGGTGATTAATTAATTCTGATAAATTCCTCTATAGACTGCTCTGCATTTCCTAATAGCAGTTAAACCAGTTAAAACCCACCATTATTGCTAAGTCCTTTTCTTCATATGAATCACATACTTGAGAACAACCTCATCTGCCCGAAATTTCCTGGGATACAGTAGATCATAGATCACTGCAGTAATAACAGGTAGATCTTTTTTTGTCTCAGCCATAACCCAGAAGCAACATTCATAGTTGGACCAAGAGAAGACATTATCTGTGAGACAACTTTTCCAACATGGCCCCACCATCATTTCAAAATAGCTTCTATGTTTCTATATAAATATTCTAGTTGTTATCATTCAGTCAGGTTTTTGTTATAACATGTAATTTGATGTATTGGGCTTCTAATACTTCTAGGCTGGTCTATAATACTTCTAGGTCTCCATTTCATTTTGATTAATAAGCATTACTTAAGCTTTAAAATATTCTGAGGTGTTCCTTCTTTTTCATCCCTCTTTAAATTTTGACTTTGTGTTTCCAATTTTTTAAGACCTTTGATGTAGATATTGTTGTTTACATCTATCTGAGGACCTTGTCATTTTAAATGACAGATTTAAAGGCCAACTGCTATTTTAAAGTTCAACTATAACTCATACCAAATTTGACCATACATTTGTCTTGATGTTTCTACACTGTCTCTGAGTAGGACAGGAACAACACTGAGCCTCTTTCCATCTTCTCCAAAGAGTTTATTGTGACTATAAGGCCAAAGTCCTCACATGTAAGTATAATTGACTAGTAAGGAGGCAAGTTTGTACATTTGTTTATAAATAAGTGTAAAATCTAGAGAAGAAATAAGGAGAGAATTCATGTTTGAACACTTTCAATGTTACTCCATTACCTATGCAAAAAGTACATGACTGATTTCAGAATCTGGTAAAAAATGGATTTTCAACTCTTTGAGAATCCAAAATACAAAAATCTTTCTACTCCCTGTGAAAAAAAATGAAAGAAAGAGCTTTTTCAATGTGAAGTACAGATTTTTAAAACATTCAGGGATTCAGATACAAAACGTTGAAAGTGAATGCTTTGACATTGTGAAGTACTTAAATTTTAATGTGTTAGTTTTGGATTTTGTCTTATATAAACCGGATCTTGTCCAAATTGATATTGTTTTATTTTGAAGTAATTTTTTTAATTGAAAAATCTATATGTAAATACATCTGCATATCCTCTATTTCCATTAAAGGAGTATTAATTTCTAAAATATGAGGAAAATTTATTAAAGCAATCACCTATTTAGTATTAAGTTTAGATCTAATGGCTGAAATGCAATGAAGTTGAAAAACAAAAATAAGAAAAACCTCAGTCTGCAGAATCTGAGTGTTTTGCCAACATCCTTATAGGCCTTCTTGGATAAAACTGTTGGACAGCATCTGTCTGCTGGCAAGGATGGTTATGCATTTATTACCTTGGGAGGGAGACAGGAAAGGGCATAAGGATGCTGTCAACACAGAGGGAAGAGACTGAGCCTACCAAGGCAGCATTTTGTCTATGTGGCACTGAACACATCCACAGCAGCTCTTGTATTCAGAGCATAAAATGCTCTAGGAGTATTTGTGTGATCAGAGCTTCAGACACAAAAAGGAGTGCAAAGAGCCCTCCTCAACTCTGCCTAGGGTCTCTGAGAATGCTAAAAGCCTTGGATTAGCCCTATAGATTGGTGATATTGTGGTGATATTCACAGAATCATAGAAAGGGTAAGGTTGGAAGACACCACAGTGGGTCATCTAGTTCAACCTCCCTGCTCCAGCAGGGTCATCCAAGAGGACATGTCACCGGATGGCATCCAGACGGTTCTGAAATATCTCCAGTGGGGGAGACTCCACACCTCTCTCCACAATCTGTTCCAGTGAGCTGTCATCTGCACAGTAAAGTTTTTCCTCCTGTTCAGATGGAACTTTCTGTGCATCACTTTCTGCCCATTGCCTCTTGTCCTATTGGCTGGTGCCAATGAGAAGAACCTGGCTCCATCCTGGATGGATATTCTATCCGTCTTTTAAAGCCTGCTATTTTATTTCAGTGAAATATCTAATGTAAGTATACAAAATATACAGAAACTCATAAACGGGTTTATTAATATATGGAGTCTGTTTTTTTTAGCCAAATATGAACATAGGACCCAAAGCTTCAGAGATGATACTGGTTTTGTGTAGTGTGAAGGAGAAAGGAAAGTGCTGGACACAACACAAAGAGGTTTGCGTTTCTCAGAATGCTGATGACAGGCACAAGTAATATAACAGGTGTGGCTGTGCATGAAAAAATTTATACGGTTGGATAGGTTCAGATTTAGCTCTTTAACTAGTCATAAATGACCTAATGTAATCTGATCAGGTTTGCAGGATGACAGGCCCTAGGAGCAGGCTTAGAATATGAAAGATATTTTTGCTTCCAGAAAACCAGGGAAGCTACATTGAGGGAGGATGTGGGAGAAAGATGCCGTCAGTAGCTGAAAGAGAGGTAGTGTGATGTCACCAGCTAGGAAGCAGAATCCTGTGGAAGGTGGAGTGATCAGGATTATAGCCATATGTGAGGCAAAGGGGAAGAGAGCCTAATAATGATAACGTCTACAAATTTTTTCCCCACATTCCATATGAGTGCTAAGAACTAAATAGGAGCCACTGAGTTGCTCAGTCCACCACTCCTTTAGTCTGTGCATCAGCACAGACTTTGTAGAGTGTGTCCTGTTCAATATTGCTATTCGGCAAGACTTGCCAACAGTATAAGCAGCCATCACTCTGATCAGATTAGCATAGACTCAATGAAACCTGTCAGTTAGCCTTCTTACAGAGGACAAACTTGAAATTTGTACCAGAGTACAGTTGAGGCAAAAATGTTAAGAGGGCAGTCATGTCTGGGGGCAGAGCACATGAACAACTGCATTGAGAGCCAAAATATAGGATGGTTTCAGTGAATTAAAGAAGGCTATGCCCTAACATATTGCCATCTGGTCAAGCTGATTATTTCAGTGAACCTGAGACTGAAATCAGGTGTACCCATGAGATGCAATATAAAATCAGACCATATGTCTCTCCATATGTCTGTGTCCATGTTTCTCACCAAGCTCTATATTTTACATTTTCTTCTTTTAAGACTTTTCCAGCAACCGACAATTTATTTTAGTCACATGTTTCAACTTCATCCCTTTCAGTGCTGAACTGGGGTGCTGAAAGACACCTTAACTGAGAACTACTATTCAGTACATAATTTAAGTACTTGTTTGTTTTAAACATGTGCCCACAAACTTTAGTGAGGGGAGGAAAATAAATATACCTTCAGCAGTATTTATGCTTTCTTTGATGCTTGTGCAATTGAGTCCCAATCATCTTTTTCTTTTAATATTCTGTCCTTTTTTTCTCTCCATGTATTTTCTTGTTCCTCATTCTTCTTACTCCTTTCCTCTTTCCATTCCCTTGAAATTTAGAACATGTTTCTCCCTTTTATATGTTGATTTACTTGGAGCATTTAGTATATTATCAATATCCTTGTGTATACTGGGGAGAGGGGCCTGGAATGCAGGAGGAGAGTTGAGACTGGAAAAGGAGGAGGGATGTGTTTTCCTTAAATGCATAAATGTTTGTTTCTTTTGTTGTTGTCATTTTTGTTTCCCATTGCTCAAAAGAATAATTTGATATTTTTATTGTATGACAGTAAGTCAATATCCCCAAGTCAAGTCTGTTTTGCCTGCAACAGTCACCATTAAGGGATCTTCCTGTCTGTATCTTAACCCATGAGTTTTCTCACTCTCATTTTATCTCATGTCCTTCATCATCCTGGAGTGGGAGTGGTGTGTGAGTGAGTCACTGTATGGGCACATGGCTACCAGCCAGGACCAAGCTATCATATCACTCAATGGATATTTTAACATTCCCAGAAATGTCACAAAATTATGACAGAACTGATTACTGAACACCTGCATTTTCAGGTCTGATGCCATGAGAAATATTTGTTTGGATTTTTTTCATTTTTTTAAATGTGTTTCTTAATTGCAGACAAGAACTATTATCTAGAAAATTTAAATCTGCTTCTCATTTCTCAGCTAGTGCTCCTATGGTTATGTTGTGTACATTTTTTAAAAGATGCTGTCTAGTTTCACAGGAACATTTGTAGGAAGTAAAGAATGATCTTATGCTGATGAAATATTCATTGCCACACAATACCTTTGGCTTTGGTTGTCTGTATCTCAATTAGCACATTATGTGGGAGATGAGATACAGTTTTGTGCAGTTAGTAATTAAAAATGACTCAAGTATATGAAAGCACAATTCATAAGGGTCACACGGTGCTGGCAGAAACAATTGCCAGCTTCTGGTGAGATATTCTTTCGTCAAGATGTCTCATTAAGTTTTTTCTGCCTTCCGAAGCTTCGCTCTCATATCTTATGATAAACAGTGGTGAACCTATGAATCCAAATCCTTTTGTCCTGAATATACCTTCAGTTATTGAAAGATGGTACTAAAGGTCAAACCCTGCAATTTTCAAGCATTTTATAAAATTATGTGTCCAACCTTTCCTTGAAGTGAACTGGCAATTGTGGCTGACAGCATATTTTATCAAATGTCAATGAAATATATGGCCCTAGATTGCTTCAGCAGCTTTGAAATTTCAGGTCATAAGAGACTTTCCTCTTTTATGCGCACCACACCCTTATATTTACTTGGCTTTTCATACAAAGGAGGAAGTTATGACTTTTGTAATTATATAAAGGAAGAACTGATCCCCATAAAGTGACAAGAAGTGGGGTGATCCAGGCAATGGACTACCTTAATTGCCCTAGTTTTTTCTATTAAACCTATGAGATTCATTAAGACTTTCTTATAACAGTATCTTATTTTAAATAACTAAATTAATAAATATGCAGGAGTTTTCCATGGTCAATGATCATAAAGAAACCCAAGTGGTTTTTTCTTCCTGTGAGGATTATCTAGATTAGGAGGAAGAATAAAATAAACCTTCTGTTGTTTTTCAGAATTCTCATCAGCTTCAGAGCAGGAATCAGAAACTTAGAATGTCTTATTAAAATAGAAATGTCAAGCCTAAGATGAGTTCTGAAGGACAGCAAAAGGTAAGGATCACTCTTAAATATCATGGCCCTGCAAGTTCATTAAGTTGGAACTAGAATTGCTAACTAAATTGTCAACTGGTACTGTGAATGAATTATACTGAAACAGCACTTTGACATACTCAGTGGGTGCAAAGATTTAAATGCCATCTTTTTGTACCTAATGAGAATTAGATATTCAACAACATGTCTCAAAATGTCAGTCAGTGGAGCACGTGCTGTTGAGAATTTTTTCAAAAGGCAAGTAGAGAGACAGATTAATTGTCCTTATATACAGAAAAGGCCTCTTTAGATGGTCTTTAAGGAGGCACAACAACAAAATGTGCTGAAATAATCATTGAGCAATCATCGATTGGATGATCCAAATTATAGTATTATAGTCTGAGAATTAGGAACCCATTCTCTGTTATTTAATTTCTCTGCAGTCTTTCTGTGCTTCAGTTTCTTTTGTATACATAACAGCCACATAGCAGAACTGATTAGACAAGGTATTCTGGGCTACAATATTTGTGATTTAGGCAGATATTTTCCCATTATTCATCACAATAATAAAGCTAATATTTTTATAAACAGAAATTATTAGATTAAAAACCTGGTTTGAGCTAACTGAAATGTTGCATTTTAGTATATTCTAACTGGTTTGGTTGTATTTGATCATTTTGTAAAAAAATTAATGTCAGCCTATTGATCCGTTAAGCATCAAAGTTAAAGTAATAACCTCTCTAATCTTTTGAAACCATTTCCCCCTTCAAATTAAATTACATCAAACCCTGTAGAATTTTAGAGCAGACAAAAAGATGTTGAACAATATCTGCCACATACTTCATTAGTTTGTCTATGAGGATGTTATGGGAGACAATGTCAAAAGCCTTATTAAAGGTAAGATTAATAATATCCAATTCCGTGTCAGCTGAGCTTGTTGTTTCATTGTAGAATGTTATCAGGTTGGTAAGGTGATTTCCTCTTCATAAATCTATACTGACTACACCTAGTCCTTCCTACATTTGAAAATGGTTTCCAGGATTATTTCCTCCAGAGATCAAAGTGAGGCTGACTGGTCTGTCATTCTCTGGATCCTCCTTCTTGCCATTCTTGAAGGTAGAGATGACATTGTCTCTTTTCTGGTTGCCAAGAGCTTTCAGACATGATTGACAGTGGCCTTACAGTGATAATCTCCAGCTCCCACAGCACTTGTTGAAGGATCCTGCTAGATCTCGGGGACTGTGTACATTCAGATTGATTAAGTGTTCCTTAACTCGATCCTCCACTGAGAGCAAGTGTTCCTTGCTCCAGATTTTCCCTTGGCTCTAATGTACCTAATATTTCTGAAGGTCAATCTTACTAGTAAAGACTTAGAGAAATAAAGCATTAAGTATGATTTCTGTGTCCTTTGCCACCAGTTCCTCTGTCCCATTTAGCAGTTGTCCCACACTTTTCCAAATCTTTGTTTTGCTACTGATAAACCTGTAGAACCACTTCTTGTTGACCTGCATATATCCCTTACCAGATACAACTTCAGGTGACCAGACAGTATCCTTGTTCATGCAAACAGGCATCCTACCATCTTAGGCTTGTTCTGCATGGGGTTGGATGATCCTTGGGTGTGGAGTAGGTGATCCTGGACCCCTCTTCTCTATGGAACCATATTCTATTGGATCTTTCCAAATGCGTCCCAGAACAAGCCAGAAATTAACTTGGTGATACTTACAGTCATCCTCTGATTACTGATATAATATTTAGAAAGCTTCTATTAAAGACAAGACTTCCTATTCTAGGAGCAATAGATTTTCTTAGTTAGTTTTGATCTGGCAATAATATTTAGAAAGACAAAACTTCCAAACTGATCAAATGAATATCCAATCTGTGAAAAATTCTTATACTTTAAAGCTTGTTTTGCTTTAGGCAAGTACAAGAAGTCATAATGTCAGTTATAACAAAATGAAATTTTTAAAGCAGTTCATTAAGAAACTGTCACAGACTTTTGGTATTTTTGAAATATTTCTCTTGGTTTTAATGACTTTGAAGCATTTTATTTCATTGAGGAGAGAACATTTACTTTTAGTTAAATGACATTAGAAGTTCTGTATTTTTATTAAAACATTCTTGACTTGGTTTACCAATGCACCTTTTATATTTTGTCTGAATTGAAAGGACTTTGTCTGTCGTGCCACAAACTGGAATAAGTTTGCTTATTTAAGGCTTAAAGGAATATTTACATAGGATTAAAAAAGTCTCACCATAACATGAAGAAATCCATTATCAGTCAGAAATGTGGCAATTAAGAAGGTGGCAAATGTGGAACAACTGCAATAACTAGAAGGGAAGTTTGTGGGCTGCATGGGCCTTTGTTAAGACCTGGCTGCCCATAGAGGCTTTTAGGAGGGGATTTTTTAGTCATCTTGCTATGGATCATAAATGCAGTTTGAGTTGACCAATACATGCTGACTTGTTTCATAAAATTTTCTAGTTGCTGCAAAAATCTCCTGGCTCAACAGTCACTACAGAATTGAAGTTTTCATTGGAGTTAAAGTGGTTTTTGGGTTTGCAGCAAGTAGTTTTTCATAAGGACTATTGGTGCAATCAGAAACTTGTCTCATGTGTGATGTTATGGTTCTTGACCTGTGAAACAAAGGGCATGTAGACCTAATGAGAAATTCTAAGAAATCAATGGAAAGGTTAAATTTATGACGGTACCCCAGGAAATTTGAACAACACCATTTGTATCATGGTCAGTCATTTTTGGTCCATCTAGAAGGCTAAAATAAACCATGGGATATTAGTCAACAGTAGGAATAGATTGATGGGTTTTACCTATTTTTTTACACACAGAAATATGTAGATAGAAAATATGAAATAGATAGAAATATGACTATCTCCATAGGCAGAAGGACTCCACCCTGATTAAAACTAGGGATGTGGAGGGACTATTATAGTCTCTGTACATGTCCACAGGTGTGGGATCCTGCCTGATAGACTGAGTGATACAGACTTAGATCTAGATAAGTAGATGGACTTCTAAGCTGCATTGCATAGTGCATTCCTCCTTCTACACCTGAACAGCCTCCTACATCTCTTAAATTTTCCTGTGTGATAGATTTACTTAGCTCATAAAGTTCATGAGTTTATTGCGATTCATAATTCATGTTTCATACATTGTAGTTGCCACTACTGTCTAACACTACGAAGTCTTGTCAGTTAAAGGTCACCTTTACAAATAACTACTCTTTTACTTGAGGAAAGAACTTAAACACAACTGTTTGATAATTCTCCTCACAATACTTCAAAGAAACATGAAAAAGCAGTCTAGCTAGAGCATGTAAGATATGATTGAAATCAGTATTGATCTGCACCTAAAGTCTTCTCTGGCAGGTTCTGAAAGGTTATGAATGCAAAGTGTAAAGATGGCTGATCTCCAATAGTATATTTCTATATGGCTAGATAAGAAAGCCATATATTTATCTCAGTTTACAAGATTTGTGCCTTTCTGAATATACACCACTTTGAGATACATTTTCATGTATGTTTAATTCATTACAATTCATGCATTAAAAAAGAATAAAGGGAACAAGTAGTCTTATTTGGCTCTGTGTTGAAACCAAACCCACTACATAATGAACTCCAAAACAGAGTAGTACTACTTAGGTGAGCCAGATACTACCTAAAAATATTATGGCAATTGCTTTGAGATTGTTTAACAATGCAAACCAAATTAGTAAAATAATGTAATCTGAAAGTAAATTTTTTAGATCCTAGCTTTTTCTAACATCACATGAAGATTCTTTTTTTTACCCATTGTCTCTGTTTATGGCACTCAAACCCAAAATGCTGAAGTCCTAATTCAACCCCCTTTTTCTCTCCTTTTGGAATCATGTGAATCAGGGGGGTTTATTCTCCAGATAGGAGACTCTCTAAACATCCATGAACTGGTGGTCTGTCTTCCTCCTTTTTTTATTCGGCATGGATTTCCTCCTACAGAGATTTCTGTCTTGGATAGTGATGTGGGATGCTGAATTCAGTCCAGTACTTCAGGGTTTGATTAATAATTTAGATAAGTTCCTAGAGCATCAAAAGAATTGATAGGTAGTGTTGCACTTAACCATACCCTTAATCATGCCCATTAGACCACTATTCTTTGCAGTGCAGAATGTGAGTTCACATCTCCTGGGAAATGAAATAGCTCCCAAGACAGAAGTATTCACATCAGATCTTTTGGATAAAAGGAAAGAGCAGTGCTGCCTTTTTCTACTGAGCTAATTTTTCTTTTCCAGTTACTTTCACAAAGATACATGTACAAACCCCAAAACACATTCTGGTTGACTTGAAGCTAGAGATATTATCTTTTCATTTTCTCTGAAAGTACATAGAACTCGATTGGCTTCATCTGAGCTGAATTTTTGTCATTGTTCAAATAAGGGGGAAAATACACTATTTGCATTATAATACTCATAGTTCCTGAGAGTTGAAAGTATCAATGTACTTCTTGAAGTAGAGTTTCAACAGTGAGAGCCAACACTTACTGATATCATAATTTTGATCATTTTCTCAATATGTCTTTAAATGACAGTTTCTGAAGCTTTTTTTACCAGTGCCTTCTAAAGTACTGCAAGCTACTGTCTCCTCTTCAGCTCTTATCTGTTTATAGCAGAGAGTATAATGTTGCAATATACTAGCAACAGCAATGCTGAAAATTGTATAAAATGCATTTTAAGATGCAGTAAGAGATATATGGACAAATCTGCCTTAGCAGTAATTACCTGAGTGATAAATATAAATTAGGACCTAGATGCCCTGTGCTTTATTTTTTTTCTATTTAATGGAGAGAGAAGGTATTTCAAACCTTGTATCAAATCAGTCTGTATGATTACATTCTTATCTTTGGTGCTTATTTAATAGATAAATCTAGAACTAAGATACCTAAGCCTTGATGGACTCCTGTACCCAAATAAAGGCCCACAATATTCAGCAGCTGTGCATAAAGTTTCAGCAGTGAAATAAGTAGCATTCAGCTCTGAAAAACAGGAGCCTTGGACTTTTTGTTGGTATTGTGACTATTGCTCTACTAAAACAGAAGGTACTGATTTCTTGTGTATATTTTTACCAGATTTCAAAATGGAAATATTATTTGGACCAAGCAGCAAAAACAAATGGGACAAGGGTAAGGTATAATTCTCGTTCTTTCCCCCCTGCCCGGAGTTCTTTGGATTGCTAGTAAAACAAGAAGGCAATACATTGCACTGTCAATCATTTGAAAAAGAAATTACTTTCCCTTGCATCTTTTCAAGACCTTTCAGTATGTATGCCCAGCTGCTTTTCGTTATTATGTGTTTGTTCAAAATGTGCTGAACTATTTGAAACAGCTTTTGATAGGAGCACAAAGGGCATAAAAGCAACATCTTATTGAATTTTTAGTTTGTAGTATGTACTATACATGTAGAACAATAGTAAAAAGTTGTTGGAGAAGTTTTGAAATTGATGGATGGTAAAGAAACCTTTAAAAAAATGCTCTTTCAGGCCCTTTTCGTCTATGAACCTGGGTTTCTGTGCCAAGAACAGTAACTAAGATGTTCCAAACACTTAATGACCACTTTTTCAATTATGGCTGTAGTACTACAAGGCAGAGTAGCCTGTGATACCAGTAAGGTGTGATAGTAAGACTGTGGTGACTGACAAAACACAGGTCTTATATGAAGCATATGAAAATCAGGTAGTTACTGCTTGTAGTGCACATGTTGTTCATTTTCAAGTCCTAGGAAAATCTGCTGAATTTTATTTATCTTTTCACTTTGGTAGCATTTTAAAATATATATTAGGATATAAGAACTAATAAAATTAATTGTGGGCAGAATAAGTTAAAATTTAGAAAAACCAACAACAACAAACATGTTAGAGATTGATTATCCAGTTACTATTTTTGGTCCTCTGGAACAAAATATTTGATTATGAAAATTGATCTACTTGTACTTTTAGCACTTCTTAGTCCACATCCATTTGAATTAATGCAAAACACAGTAAGTTCAATAAATGACTTTTAGAATTTGGAAATCTATTTCCAGTGGGTTTTCTTATTCATAAAGTAAAGTTTAAAGAGCTTAAAAAAACATATTCTAATTTAAGAGGTTTAATTATTTAGATTAATTTGAAGGCAAAATCCATTCTGGTCTCTTAAAATGAAGAAGAACATATACTGGACAGCCTTTTTGCCTTACGGAAGATCAGAACAATGTTGTGAAACATATGACAAAATAGGTTAACATTTCTATTCCCATTAATCTTCATAGTTTTGATCATTTTTCCCAAAATACTGTTGGTTTGGGCACAGCAGTGCTAAAGGTTTAAAGCCTCCTACATGTTTTTACAAACATTCTTAGAAGAGGACAGGTTCTGTTTTGACAATGTCTCACTGGATTTCTACGACAGTGCCTTGCATTTATCTTTCATTTTATATACCTGAAAGGAGGAAATACAACTTGATTTAAAAAGGTAGATCATTCCAAAGAGACCTGCTGCCTAAAAAACAAAACAAAAAAAAACAAACCCCAAAATCCCATGACTTATTTTCTGGAGAAAAGGACATACAGTAGCTCAGATTTATCCAAGCTTAATTTCATATGAGGCCTCTGATGAAATTATTACATCAAAATGGAGGAGAATATAATACAGTTTAAGAAAAGTGAGATGGCTAAGGCAAATTTATAAGCTGACTAAAGTGGTTTCACCACAAGACAGAGGATAATAGTTGTACTGAAAGGTGAACAAGACGGAGAGCTTTATAAGTGGAGTACCGTAGACTGCTCCTCAACTGTATTTAATATTTTCATTAAAATTTTGGCACACAAGCTGAAAAGCGAACTTAGCAAATGACAAAAAGAGTGTTAAAGTAATTCAGAAAGAAGGGAATAAAATTCATCAAGTTGAAGTCATAGAGACCAATAATACAAATTTTTCATGTACATCTCTGTGTGCTTTATCTGAGAGTGACAGGAGGAAAGAGATCTGGTTACATGTCACAGATTGCAGGATTCATCTGCACCTTCTTTGAAACTGATGACAAGCAGGACTGATTATACTGATTGTTAGATGGTCCCAGTGCACACATATTGGTTCTATCTTTTCATATAATGTTGTATAAATGTTCCAGATCCCTCAGAGCTAGTTTGGGTATCTTTATGTCATTCTCTCACAAATTCAGCTGAGAAGGAATGTGTCTGCAACTTATACATCAGATTGCAGTTCATCTAGCAGATACGAATGAAATCAAATTATTGGCATAAGAGCAAATGGATCAATTTTACTGTGATAAAAAGTTGAAAGACAAAAAAAGATTTTGTAAATAAGCATGCCTAGGACAAAAATAGGATCATTAGAAAACAGATCCTGACATTTATGAGCAGATGCTGAGTTCAGTGAAATAAAAGGAAACTTATAGTCCTCAAATTTTTTATTACATTGTATCTGGAATTTCCATGATACAATATGATATCACGTGAATCAAATTACATTGAATACTGTAGAATCTTAAAATAACTGAGGTTGAAAGGGGCCTTAAGAAATCATCTAGTCCAATCTGAACTCAAAGCAGGGCTAATATCAAAGTCACACTGAGTTGATGGGATCTTTCCTAATCCAGTTTTGAAAATTAGCAAAGATGGAGATCCTATGACCTTTCTAGGTGACTTGCCACCATGCTTAACTTCTCTCGGTGTGATTTGTAACTATTTGTAGTCAATGGTATCTCTCTCTTGCTGCTATTTGTGAGAGCACTTCTTGCACTTCTGGTGGGCACCCCTGAGACAGGTGTTTCTTCACCTTCCACATAACTTCTCTTTACATAGCAGGAGATAGTGATTAGATTTCTGTCCTTAACCCACTTTTGTCAAAGTCAAACAAGCCAACTCTTTTGATCTGTTTACAATTGTACCATGTGCCATATCCTAGCCATCTCAGTGATCTACCACAGGGCTCACTCCATTTATCAATGTCTTCTACTGATGGAATAAGAACTGCATGTTTTCATATGTTTAGCCTCTGGAGTACAAAGAGAAGGTGAAGAATAGTTTCTGTGATGTGCTAGCTGTTCCCACTCCCAAAGCTGCAAAAATCTTGCTTTTAAGATGTTCACTGAATTAGTTTTGTCATAATTTTTGAGCTTTTGACTATATGGAAAGATTTATTTTTCCATTACTTTTAAATGAATTTTTTATACTCTTAGAATAAAAATATTATATAAAACATTGAAGTAATAACAAATTAATATAATTATGCAGAAATTATCCATAAAACTTTGAAAAGTTTAGGATGAAGAAATCTAGTAGAGGTGGATTCTGCAAAAAAAAATCACATTTATTTCTTTGGAAAGCTAATTACTCAAGAGAAAAACATTACATGAAATGGAGAGGACACTAAAAGTATAAGAGTGGAAATGACTAGAAAGTACACTAAATCACTTCAAATAGACCAAGAGTCCTTAATGTAGTTTTGTGTTTTCTTAGATGTCCAAATTGTAAAATAGATTAGAATTTCTTTGGTTTGTGGAAGGCAGCAAAAGCCAACATCATGTTATCTTTTTGCTAAATATATTGAAAAAAATAAAAGAAATATCTGTTATAGTAATCTAGAAAATATTTTTGCAGTGAGGTCATAAAAATTCAACACACCAAGGTAACAATTCAATTACAATGCCAGAAAGCCCACTACAAAACAATTAATGGTTCTTGATTTTTAATCCATTTAAATACAAAATTAAATTGACTTCATGTAAATATAAAAACAAACAAACAGAAAAGAGTATATGCCTGGAAATTCCATTACACCTTCAAAAAGCAAATCTGTACATGTGATAGTAGTCTGAATAATTTCTACAGCCATAGATAAAAGATAAAATATGTTGTTGGGCCCTGTCTTTTGACCCTGCTGAATACATGATAATTCATTTAATTTAGAAGGCACTCAGGTCTTTCTCTGCTAGTGCAAAACTGTCTTCCCAAGGCTTTTACAATTGTATTTTTTTTCACCTATGGCTCATTTTGAAGATGTAGTGTGCATTAGCATCTGAACTACAGAAGAGTTTTATTCACTTATTTACTATATAAGTATAAGGAAGTATTTAATGTTCCCTTTAAAATTACTCACTTAAGCTGTGTTTTCATTTCATTCAGGAGATAAGGTTGCCCTTACAAAGACTCAATGACTCTGAAAATGGAAGCATCACACCATTAATTTAGGAACCAAGGTGAAAGTGCTGCTGACTGTAGTAATAAATAAGGTATGACAAACCTCTTAAAAGGAAGCAAGATAAAAAAGGGAACAAAATGATTCTCCAATCATTCACTGAAGGAAGTCAGGGTAAGAACCAATTATTTTCTATCACTTTCTTTTAGTATGGAGGATATGAATATGTAGGAAAAAAATTTTCCCTGATCACAGTACTTTTCCAGTACCAAAATCAATTTGTTGTTACACTCCTTCAATTCAGCGAATGTACAGACATTGCAATTTCAATTTTGCAAACAATGAAGGTGTCAGTGACCTGTACTGTGTGTAGGTGTCAAGGTGTTAGTGGGAGGGGGTGAGGGCGCAGGAAGGGTTGCCAGATGGCCCCTGTTAGGAGCAGCTGATTCCAGACAGCTCCAACAGATCCACTGCAGGGCATGTCTGAGCCCCATAGCCACGATGGCAGCAACTGGGGGACAGCCTGGGGAAGGGAGGGCAGCATGGTGGGGAGAATATTGTGAGAGACAGCCCTGAGAGCACTGAGGAGGGAGGGACTCAAGTATCAGCAACTGTCTGCAGAAGACCAACAAATGTTTTTCAGGACAAAGTCACTTTCATTACTTTTATCCATTTGCTGTAACCAAGAAGTTCCACATTATTATAAGCTAAAATTTCAGTTGGGCCCTGGTATGAGCAAGGGTAGTTCAACAGCCTCTGGTATGCTAATTTCTGCAAGCTGCAGCGTAAAACATACAGCTAACTAAGCCTATAACCAAGATTGTCTTTTATTGTTAAATAAGTAGTTTATAACGTGTTAGATAAGGTACCTTGTACTTTAACACAGACTTGAAAGGCAGCATATAATAGCAGTTCTAATGATACTCTACAAATCATGACTAATCTAAATTGAGGTAGTTTCTGGAGTGAGCTGTCTTCCACTTGCATTAGGATTAGAATGTAAAAATATGTACACATAAGTACAAAAATTCGTTGATATGCTGTAAACTCCCACTTAATTTGGTCTTTTGATAACTTCTTTACTCATACCACACTAGTGTTTACAATATATTATATCCTTCCACAAGCTAATAAAGATTCCATTGGAATGAGGCATTATTTGGAAATAATTTTTTTAGATGCATTTTTTCTGCCATCTTTGTTAATATTATTGAAGCACTAAAAGTTTATACAGAATGAGTACTCATGCATTTTTGTTAGACAACATTCAGATACCAGCCTTTTACTCAGTAATCAGGTCATGTTAAAGAATGATACTCACAGATTCATAGATTCTATAGAAAAGGTTGGGTTGGAAAGAGGTTCCAACCCCCCTGTCATGAGAAGGAACATCTTTAACTAGACCAGACTGAACAAAGCTCCATCCAACCTGACCTTGAACACTCCTGAGGCAGAGTCACCCACAACTCTGGGCAACCTGTTCCAGTGTCTCATCACCCTCATTGTAAAATATTTCTTCCGAATGTCCAATCTAAATCTATCCTTTTCCAATTTATAATGATTGGCACTTATTTTGTTGCTGCAGGCCCTGGTAAAGAGTCTGTCTCCATCTTTCTTATAAGCCCCCTTTAAGTATTGAAACGCCACAACAAGATTTCCCCAGAGCCTTTTCTTCTCCAGGCTAAACAGCCCCAACTCTCTCAACCTGTCTTCACAGGGGAGGTTCTCCAGTGCTCTGGTCATCTCTGTGTCCTCCTTTGAATGTGGACCAACAGGTCCATGTCTGTCTTGCACTAGCTAACACCAAGCTGGATGTAGTACTCTAGGTGGGCTCTCACAAGAGCAGAGTAGGGGTGGGGAACCACCTTGCTTGACCTGCTGATGAGAAGCTTTTTTTATACAGCCCAGGATATGGTTTTCTTTCTGGACTTCAAGTACACATTACTAGCTCATGTCCAATTCTTTGTCCACCAAAATCCCCTAGTCTTTCTCCGCTGGGTTGCTCTCAGTTCATTTATCCTCCAGTCTTTATTGGTACTAGGGACTGCCTCGACCCAGAAGCAGGATGCTACATTTAGCTTTGTTGAACTTCATGAGGTTTGCATGAACCCACTCCTCAAACCTGTCAAGGTCCCTCTGGATCACATCCCTTCCCTCTAGCAAATGAACTGCAACACTCAGCATGGTATCATCTGAAGAGTGGCTGAGGATGTACTCAATCCCTCTGTCCATGTCACCGATGATGATATTAAATACTATTGGTCCCAGAATGGACCCTTAAAGGATATCTCTCATTACTGGTTTCCACTTAGACAGTTAGCCATTGACTATCAATCTTTGGATGCAGCCATTTAGAGAATTCTTTATCTATCCTATATTCTGTTACTCAAATCTGTATCTTTTCAATTTAGTGGCAAGAGTATTATGTGAGACCATGTCAAAAGCCTTGCAGAAGTCTATGTAGATGACACCTGCAGTTCTTCCCTTGTCCACTGATGCAGTTGCTCCATTGTAGAAAGCCATTAGATTAGTCAGGTACAGTTTTCCCTCAGTGGAGCCATGTCTCTAATCATCTCCCTGTCTCACATATATTTGGACATGTCTTCCAGGAGGGTATGCTTCATGATCTTACCAGGTAGAAATCTGAGGCTGACTGATTGGGGTTGATCAAATATAAATAATGTGTAATAGACAGTATGGAATGTGGCAGATCACACTGTCACAAGATTTTTTATTCTTTTTTTTGGCAAGCTATGTGTAGACTTTCCTGCCTTTTTGATGTGAAAACAGATTCTGAAGCACAACCCCATGGTTCAAATGGTGTGTGCATGTAAAATATATCAGGTCATGGAGCATGTGATATGAAACATGCAACTAATCATGGAGCATGTGATATGAAGCATGCAACTCATCTGAACAACTTCAGCAAGGATTCTTTAGAAAACCACTGAAACTGCTGTTCATTGTATCTGAAAAACTGGTTTACATATAAGACTTCACCAGTTTATTCACAGGCAACAGTTCCAGTGTCAGTAAAATTAGATGAAGAAGAAAAATGCTTTTATAGTCTAATTATATAACTGAAAGTTCTAACTCATACTGTAGATAAGCAATTGCAAGAGAAATTAAGAATGATGTACTTTTCAGGTGGATAGATTGCAAAGCTGTTAGTAGTTGCAATCAAGAGTACAGAGAATCAATTCAACTTCATATTATCACAATGAAAAGAACTAAAAAAAAATGTACCTTTATGAACCTTGTCTCTTGGTAGTAGTTCCATGTTAATGAGTTTATTACCTTAAGTGCCTTTAGTATTTTGGAGTAGTACCACAATTACAAGAAACTCAGAGCAGTAAGTGCCTGGAGATTTTATCAGTGCAAAGAGTTTTTTAACAGTTATCATCTTAATGATTTCAGTCATTTTGTGGGAGTGAAGAAAAGGGTGAAAACAGGAATAGAAATTTTTAATTGCATGGCTACTCTATAAATTAGATAGAAAAAAGTTCAGTTGCAAAGAACTAAGAAATACTTGGCACCTAATAAAATGTTCTCTTTGAAATTCTTCACTTTGTTATATTTGGGTGTGGGATCTGCATAAAGTCTGATCACTTTAAATAAATGTGGCAAATAAAATGTGCTCAATCAACAGATTATGAAGCCAACTTAAGAGTAGAAACAATTGTAAAACATAGGGCTAACGGCTGCAGCTGGTTCATAGCAAAGGAATCAATTTAATTCCAACACTAGTGGCATAAAAATTAATTCCATGATTCTAATTTAATTTTTCAACGCCATTCTTCATTGAGAAAGACAAGCTTGGTAGAAACAACAAGAGATGGAGAACATTAGAGTGAAGACTGATTCAGAGAACTGTTCCAGATAAATGTGTTTGTCAAAAGTGGTGCAATTCATATGTGTGCTTAGACTCTTCCAGTTCCAGGAATATCAAGATGGATGGTGTCATGTACATAATTTCATGATGTGAAAAGAGCATTGCCTGAAAAAATAACCCAAGCAAGTTATTGGCTAGGAATACTGGGGTTTCTTAGAACTGGCATTCTAGGCTAAGATGTTTTCACAGCTATGCCTGCAAGTTTGCCCTAATGAGGGGCTGTATTTCCACAGGGGCAAGCAACGGAGCTTCTGAGATGAGAAAAAATTATACCCCATAAAAAAAAACCAAACAAAGCAAAACAAAGAAACAAACCAACCACCAAGTGAGAAGTTCTCTGCATCCTGGAACCACTAAGAAGTGGCAGGTGTGGAGCAATGCAATCTGCATTGCAAAACTGGATTAATCACATTCTGGCAAAGATTTTGGGAAGGTAAATGAACTGCCATTCTTCACCAGCCAAAAGAATATTCCATAGAAAACTCTATAGTTTGAGAATCTGGGTGAGGTGAAGACCAGAGACACTAATTTTTAATAGTGAACACCATAGGCACCTGTTTCCACTGTGTCCCTAGGCAATTAAGGTTTGAAATGGAAGGTTTAAAAAGATGTGAGTGTGATCAGAAAAAAAAAATTGAGAGAGCTAAAATTTCAGCAGCACTAATCTGCTTGCTCTAAAAATAACAATTCAAATTTCAGTAATATCAAGAAGTCCCTGATAGTGAGAGCTTTTTTTTCCCCAAGGCAGGATTACCTATATCTACTGTTTATTCACGAATGGGACTGAATTGATTAGGTCTGTGAGTGGTGCAACCTGCTTGCAAACAAAAGCAGGGAGGTAGTTCAGTCATTGCTGCAGGAAAATTTTTGCCATTTATTTATTTGAGAACTCTAGTTCTCAAATTCTAGTGGGAGGTGTTCCTGACGATGGGAGCAGGGCACTCTGGATGCAGATCCCTTTTGTATAGGGATTTGCCAGGGCACTGATTGGTCAGCTCCCCATGAGCTGTGGGGTGAGTTCATAGCAATTCCCAGAGAAGGCACCGCATGAGTGTCTGGAGATTCAGATGTGGCCAGAGATTTAGGGCAGACAGTGGTGCCTTCTTCTCTGGGCAGCTAGAGGGGATGTCGATTGTTTGGAGGATTTCTGTGGTGGAAAATAGTGTTTGGTTGCAGAGGCATCCTGTGGCTCAGCAAGCTTTGAGGCAATCAACCATGCCTTTGCCACACAACAAGCCATCAAAACCAGGCAATGTCAAAACTTTTCTTAAAGGTCCCTTACACAGGTGTAGCTGGTTATTTCAGTTCTTATGGATAGAACAATAATAAATCAT
Organism: Acanthisitta chloris; assembly: GCF_000695815.1. Classification (NCBI taxonomy): domain Eukaryota; kingdom Metazoa; phylum Chordata; class Aves; order Passeriformes; family Acanthisittidae; genus Acanthisitta; species Acanthisitta chloris. Next base: position 162,252 of record NW_008671008.1, read on the forward strand.
TCCTGTACTGGTGAAAGTATTAGTTATATCAGTCAGTTTAGGCAATATCTATTCAAAAGCTGATGAAAGATAAAAAAATCACTTACTAGGGAAGTAAGAGCTGTACAATATGAGCCTCTGTGCTTTATCTCAGATTTTTGTGTGTTTTATGATTTTTGGAGGAAGTGTCAAGGTGCCACGGTCAAGCTGCATAGCAGCCTGAGGTTCTAGTTTGGTTTCAAGCACCTAATTGCAATCTAATCTAGTATCAGATTCTAAACCTGGCAAAGCATTTGGCTAGGCTCATGTTTCTAAATTTTGAGTGGTTCTTTCAACCTCTTTTTGTTTATAAACATATCATTTATATTCCACATAAAGCTGAAATACAAGACTATATCTGTTTAGTTTCATGTGTTACAAGCACAGTTTTCTTTTTCTTTAATTAAATGACAACCAACCAGCTTCAAATGCATGAAAAACAACAGTTGGTAAAAGGAAGAGCAGGGAGCTAGTTCTCATGTAGCATGAATAATTGCTTGAGGGTGTGGAGACAGTGTAGCTTTAACTGCTGCTGGAGCACCTAACTGCTCTGTGTCAACTCTGGCTTTCTCTTGGTGGCTTGTTTAACATGACAGTTGCTTTGCACTTGAGAGCAGAGTGCTGTGATTGATTCATTATTTTTTCTATCAATACAGATTTCTGTCAAACACAGTTGGCTCCAACTTTCTTACCTCACCTACCAGTCTTTCTCAAAACCAGTCAGAACTCTTCTTCCCTTCTCCATACTTTGAGATTGTTACATTTGTGATATTTTTTTTATGTTCGTATGTATTTTATGTTCAATATGACTGCTGTGGCAGAGAATCTAAGTTTTCTAGGAATTGTGTGCTCTGTCTTCTATGTAAATATTTTAAATCAGCATTTTTTTCCACAGGATTCCATCTGTTAGAACACACGTATACAGTGTATGGGTTACAAGGATATGCAACTGCAATTCTTTAATATAACTAGATGGGATGACAACTAACAATAAAACAAATGCAGATTAAGCAGAGCTCATCTTGCAAATAATCTAATAAACTTGCTACAGTCACAAAACTGTTGACTGTGAAAATAAAAATTTCTCAATGCTAACATTTAATGTGCTTCTACAGACACCATTATCTTAATGTAATGGTAAATAATGGAAAGAGCTTTTTGGTTTGGAAACAAATTACAGTTGCTCATACATCTTCAAATCCTTCTGATGAGTTTGCTAATTAGTTGTTTCCAGGGCTAAAACCTTGGACTGGCTTTTAGTAGCCTACTGAGAATACACATCCACATCTATGTTTTTATGGTGGTGACAAAATATCAGCAAGAAAAAGGTGCATGCAACATTTAAATTGTCATTAGAGATGGCAGTTCTCAGTATACAAAAGGCAGCAGCTTTCATAAGGCTAACATCAGCATAAGCAATCTAAGACCAGCTTCTCACTGAAATGTTAACTGCTTCTGAAGGAAAAAAACCAAAACAGTAATGTTCCCAGACACTGAGCATGTTGCTGATGAATCTAAATAGACCTGCGTGTAAACCACAATATTTTTGCTTCCTCTACTCTCATGAAGCATGCAGTTGCAGCACGATGTCTAAAGGTATTTGCAGCTGTATTTATGGAAAGACTAATCAATGTGATCCAGGCGTGTTTTATTTTTGCATGACAGTGAAGATTCCGCATGTTTCCTTCTCCCAGTAAAACAAAATTTCGTTAACTTCACTAGCCATCAACTGATTTATCCATGTATTAGCAACTAGTACGCAGTAGCTAGTTGGAATAGTGGCTTGAATATCTGTATTGAAGAAGGGGAAAATTTCAAAATTCTAACTACATATGTATTGTCTGAGATCTAAAAAATTTTGTCACAAGGAAATATTTTCTAAAAGTCTGATGAAAATTCTTTGACTGGAATATGACATGATGGAAAGAATCAGCAGCTCAGAGGCTTCAGTTCTTTAGTGGCTTTCCTTGAATTACTTAGAAATTATCTAGTTTTAAAAAGGTTAATATTCTTATTTCTGAATATGTAGAATTCATGAAGTGCTGAACTTTCTTTACACTCCCTAAAAACTTGCTTAAAACAGTCCAAGCATTTCAAACTTCATAGCATTAGTGTCTGCAGCAGTAACTGAAGGCAACATGTAAAGCACTGAAAATTTTGGTGTAAGTTGTACATATCTGGGAGTCTAGCTTTCAATACTGATATTTCAGAGTTTAAAGGCAACCTTAAAATCTGCAATGAAAGCAGAGCTTGATTAACTCAGTGAGGTTGTCAAATGCTGGAAAAAAAGAGGATAGTAATAGTGCTAAGAGTAATTTCTAGATCAGTCCAATAGCCCTTTGAATCCAAGTACTCTGCAAGAAGAGATTAGGAAAACATATTTACTCTTGTGTTGTCAATTTATTGTAGGAAAACTGTGTTTTGTCAAAAACATGGACAAAATAGATGCAGAATTCTTCTTTTTACTATTGTGAAGGGAAGATAGTGGGTTTAAAAGATAAAATAAAATAAAAAAAAGTCATAGCAGAGCTGAAAAGTGCCAGAAGTAAGGGAAGCTAAAAAATTTAAGATGAGAGCAAACACAAGATCAGAAAGAAATTGGATACATAGGAAAATCCTACTGCTCTCTGACAGTCCCTCCTTTTCTTATTGCTGGAACAGGTGTTTTTATCTTCAATTTACAGTTTCTCTTCCAAACCTGAAATGTTTACAGAAGAAGCTTGAAACGTTTTCATTCGTGTGTGTGATAGAGCTGTCAAGGAATTTCCTCTCAAACCAGAAGCAAGTGCTGAAATGCCATTCTTGGCTTTGGTCTTAGATTTTTGCATTCCTGACAGAAGTTTTGTCAGTGCTCTTTTATGGAAGATGAGTTTGACTGACAATGGAAGTGTCTAGGCATATTCTAGCCCTGAAGTAGGAAAGTTCTTTTGATTTGGCACAGTATACTGCCAAAGACTGATGGAAGGGAGGTGTAGTTTGGTCAGTGTATTTTTTTAGGCTTCAGCACAAAACTGGATATTCCCATATATAATTTCTTTGAAATTTCTTGTACTCTAACACCTGGAAATGAACAAGCCTCACCCCTCCAGTGCACATTTAAGCCTTCCTACATTCAGTCTCATCCAGTCTTCAGTGTCTGTCAAGTATGGGAGGTTTTCCTAAAGTTTAAATATCCTTGGTTGCTGTTTTGTTTGCCCACTTTACAAATGGAGGTGATTTCTTTCAATTTATCAGAAATTGTTTTATATATTTTTAAATTATTGAATTCTCCACTGTCATCTTCCTCCCCTTCCTTTTCCAGGATGTAGTACTGAATAAAGAAGATTTATTTATTTACACTGAATTTAAATAATTTTTTTCTAGATAGTGTAGTAGAGAGCATCCTAACAAATACAGTAAACAAAAAGATTGTAGCAGTAAACAGATTAAATAGTCTTCCTTCAATGAAAGACTTTTCCTTCAACAGTATAAAAATTATTTCCTTTGAAATTAAACCATGCATTTCCAAGTCTTTTAAACACTTACATATTTAAAATAGAAAAATATCACAAAGTTTGGCAGTAGGTTTATGGGAGTGGTAAAGGAACAAAACACCATGTAAAATATATAGCTGCCAGGCAGTATTTAAAAGCTATTTTGTGTTTTGTAGCAGAACAAAACATTTTATTTTCATAGGAGCATTTGCTCAGGAAATCCACAAGTCAACTGTAAATACATACAAATCAAGAACAAAACCCAAGTGAATCACCTCAAAAAGCAGCTCAGAGGACTATGTTGACATGCACAGTTTTTTTATGGTAAAAGCACATTTCTGTGTATGAAGGATAAACTACCTCATTTTATATAAGATTCTGACTTTTTTTTTCATAGAGGAGTTTCTTTGGTTTCATTGGATTTTATGTTGATTTTTTTCCCCCAAGAAAGAGTTTTCTGGCTAAAATTTTACTTTTGAACTACTCTTATTCAAACCATGTGCCAAGTATTTGGATCCATTTCTGGGGTAGTCTATAATCAAGGATATACAGTGCCTCCAGGCTGACCACAATAGGATACTTCTGCCACTTGTCCATTCTTAAGCTTTCCATATCTGCCAGCCCAGATACCCTAGTTGGATTGGCATACCCTAGTCACTGAGGGTTATAATGAACAAATAAGTAATAAATAAACTTGAAATTTCATAAATCATAGTTATACCCTTATGTATTACAGTGTTCAGCTGCTTCAGAGAAGAAAATGTCAGGAGAAATGTAGTAAAAAAATGACTTTATTTTTAGAAAAGTAAGAAAAAGTATTTAAAAGGCACTACAAGATTGTGTTGAGGGATGGAAACAACATCAGGAAGGCCTTGAAAAAATCAGCAGTTTCTGAATGACTTTAAAAAATAAAAAGGCCTTTTCTGACTTCATTTGAGAGAAAAATATGGACAATTTTTCTTTCTTAAGCTACCATAGAAATGGTTGCTACTTTTATAAGCATACTTCTAAACTGCATGTGGGTGTTCTTGTAAGTATTTAAGTACAGAAAAGGAATCTTTAAACAATTCTTCTCTCTTCCTCTGCAGGTTTTTAAATGTGTTTAAGCTTGAGAATTGGATTAGAAAAAATATGTAATTGCTCCACTTCTTCAACCTTTGCTTCTAATTTCTGCAGATTTAAAAGTTTTTTATTTGGGAAGATGATGATAATTTTGAACATTGTCATAACTTTCCTTAAAGATTCCAGCTCAATTTTTGTGTCCTTAAATATTGCAATGTGGATGGCTTGATAAGTTTTATGCAGAAAAATTGCTGTTGTGGCATGTACAAACTTGCTTTTCCTGGTTACATTTAGTGAGCTCAGTAGTGATCATCTAGAATTTGCTGGTCACCATTGTATTTAGCATACACCATGGACCTAAAGAAATATATGCTGGATCTTGTACAGGAATTTGAAGAGCTGACTTGGATCCTGTTACTGATGAATTGCCTGTTGCAGCCCCTTTTAGTCAGGTGGAACAGACTCAATATATAATGCCCTTCACTTGTCTGAAAATGCATCACAGTGCAGTTCAAATTAGATCATTTATATTCAAATTAGAGGGTCTAGATGATGTGAAGCACTGTTTCTATTTAGTCAGAGGATCCGTATCTGTGTCTTTCATCCTTGTTTTCCTAACCCTGAGCTGTTGAGCAAAAGTGTAATTTTCATTAAAGGTGTTGTGGGGAGGGGAGAAGGAATATATAAAACAAACAAAAGAAAACCAAACAAAACCCCACCCCACTCTTTTTTTTTCTTTCCATAGCAACCCTAAAACTTGCCAGCACCACCAAATGTGCCTCAAACCTCACTAGCATGGCTACAAACAATTTTAGCACCTGCTAGTCCACTTTTAGCATGCTCAAACCACAAACAGCACCTCCCAAAACCCCTTCTAGGGATTGAGGGAACAATCTTCAAACATATGCACATTACAGGTGCTATCAGGATTTCAGTGGTGGGTTCCTGAAAGCAGTTCAGTTGTTTTTCCCTGAGAAGGAAAGCACATAGCTCCAGTGTTTCAGGTGCAGGCCAGGGGACGGAAAGGCCAACACCTCTTATGTGGGAGCAATCCTCAAAGGTATTCAATATTTGAGGTGGTGTCACAATATCAGTTTTGGGCTCATGAAATTGTTTGAAAGTTCTTCTCTTAGGGAAGGAAAGAACATAGCCCCAGTGTTTCTGCACTGAGGTTTGGCAGTGGGTTATTTTATAGTCTAACAGCTGGGAGCCTGCCTGTGATAGCAGGCTGAATCCCTGAGCTGCAAGGAAGGTGATTATCACATGGTGAGGGGATAACTTGCTCCTCCCAGCCTTTTTTGAGATGAGGTCAGTAATGTTTACCATTTAAGGATGATATTCCTCCAACTAAAATGATGAGGGTGCAAGGAATCCAGTTTTGCTTTATTTCTTTTCAACTTTTGCAGAATTAATTATTACAAAAAATCCAGGAACGAGGGGCAGGGGAATCTCTGTATGTAGATAGCTAAGTGTTGCAACACAGCTCTGGCTTCAGTCACTGAGGTTGCTGCTGAGCCCCCTCATGCTGAAACATCTGGTCCTTCTCACAGTGGAAGGTCAGCCTGAACAGCTGGGCAATGAGTCTGATCCCAACTGCTGCTCAAGGACCTAGGCTGTGGGGACTGGACAGCTGTGTCTGGGCTATGAGGCCTGGAGCTGTGATGCTCCTGGCGGAGGTTCAGGCTGTGAATCAGCATTTTTCATTCCCTTCTGGCTCCTGGGTGACTTGAATGCCTCCCAGCAGAGTGTTGGGCTTCACTAACCCTCCCAGCAGGGTCCTGGTGAGGTGGCTTTGGCTTTGGTGTGCTTGTAAGAGGGCCAGGGATTCTTTCCTACTTCCCGAGCTCTATAGCTGGGGAGTGGCTAGTAGTTACTGCCCTTCCCTGCTTACCTGATAAGCAACCTCCTTTGGATTAACTAATCTTCCCATCATTTTTCAGGAGGATGTCCAAATTTTTTTATGTATACCCTTCATTCTCCAAAAAACCCACACACTTATATAACATCTGCCTGGAAACTTATTTGGAGCATTAGACAATACGCATCTCCTGTCTGTCCTATGAACTTACCTGGGTCTCTCTGAAGATGGAACAGGTTTTGCTGCTGCTTGTACTTTAGGGGTTATTGGTGAGCAGCATCACAGGAGTGTGAAGGCATTAGTCATTTAATTAGAATTAATATGGAAATTATTATCTTAATAAAATGACTGATTATGACATTGAAGTTGTATTTGAGGCTTAACAGCTGCAGCCTGGCTGAATTGTATGTTTGTTAATCCTCACTGAGGGTGTCCTTTTCACTGAGTGATGTTTATAAAACATGCACTAATTGTCTTGGTGAATATCTATTAAAGGCATATGTGGAAACCTTATTTTGAAGCATTACAGAAGAGAGCGAGACTGCTCTCTTCTGTAAATAAAATCCTATTTAAACACTGTGAGCTACAAAACCCAGGTAGTGCCAAAGCAAACTGTATCCTGTAAGCTCTGTGCCAGATGTCTCGTGCGGGGTATGCTCAAGGTCCAAAGAAAATAAGGTCTGAAGAGAACAGTTGGCCATTGACTCTCCAATGCAACCTATATAACGGAGTTTCATTTCCATTCAGGAAATACAAAACCTCTTCTAGATGGATCCTGTTCAGAGTGTGTGCAGAACAATCCTTCCCAGCAGCAGCGATTATCAGCAACACCTATGCCTGTGAGCCGAAACTGGATCTAGTGGGAAGGCTTGGGATGAATATCTCTAAGTTTCTGAGAAAGAATAGACATCTCTAACTGATTTACTGTCTGTGGATGTTTGGTGTGGCACTGACTACTGCCTGGCCTGGTGTTGGACACAGTGACACTGATGGTGTTCTGGTTCAGATGTGAGATAAAGCATTAGGGAACCTGAGTTTCTTGTGAGATATATAATTTTATGTACCTTGTTCCAGTGGCTCATTGTGCTCTGGGTAGAGTGTTGGAGTGGGATCCGGACCCGGAGTAACGATGAGTCTCAATATGAGTATGGTCGTTCTCCTTTATTCTTAGTACTTACAACATATATATAGATATTCACACAGTGGACACGAATGCAGCGGATACATGATTGGTTTATTGCCCCTGTCCCAGTGTCCAGGGCAAACTTATGATTGGTGCAAGCAGGTGTCTGTCCACACTCTGGGACTTTCCCAGGAATCCCAAGGAGGTTGTTGACACCGGACGCAGAGCTGGTCAGAGCCAGCTCTGCCAGGCAGAGCTCGCTCCTTATCAGCAGGTTCAAGGCTCGGTCACAGCTGCTGGTAGGCCTTAAACCATACTACAAGCTGGGTTGTCAGCTCCAAGGAGATCATGTCCCTTTTTGCAGAGCCATTCCTCCACAGCAGAGCACTCCAACATATTGGAGAATTAACCTCTGGAAGACTGAGAAGAACGTCCCTGGAGACTCTGAGCCTGGCCTGTTTTGATCTGGTTGCCTTCACGTGTTATTTTGCAGGTAAATACCCATTTATTTTGCCAGTGTTCAGAGACATTTGGATGTGAACCAGTTGTGAACTGCTCCCCTGCAGCAGTAGTGAAATCAGCTAAGAGGTGGTATCCTTGTGTACTGCTTTGATACTGAACTAATGCAGCTACAGGACTCCCAGTTGACTCAGCCATAGGCATAGCATATGTACAGCTGTGACACAGGTTGCATCTTTAGCTTCGCTGAGGTCTGGGGCAATTCAGCTCCAAATCCATATATGTGAATCCTCTGGACCACACATGTGCTACGCTTTCCTTCCACCTATCCCTGAGCCCATCTTCTGGGCAAGAGAAGGATGGGCAGCCCTGGCCCTTCCCAGTGTGAGCGGTTTGCTTTGGGTGAAATACAAGAACTGAAGAGAGACTAATGCTTCAGGCTTCTGGGAGCTATCACCATCTCTGTCCTGTGACCTCAGGTGTGGAACACCATCTCTGTAGAATGCTGAGGTGAAGCTTTCTGCATCTCTGTGTGAAATCACCTGCTGTAATAGCTGTGTGTTTTCTCATTACAAAGATAGTTCTGAAGCTTTGTACTGTCTTAGAGAAGGAAAGGGAGGGCCTGAGAAGTTCACCTGAGGCTATTCCAGAAGGCAGCAGCAGGCTGGCATGGAAGCTGTGTCTTATCCAAGAGAGGCTATTTGGATCATGTATGGATAAGACTGCCTTCTCCTTCTTCCATGGCTTCTGTTGTCTCTAACTCATGCTTTCCTTAGGTCTGGTGTAAGGTATGGCTGAAATGGCTTTTTCATCCTGCTGAGCTACCCATGCTGCCCTGACCACACACCTGGCTGAGGTGCCAGCAGCAAAGGGCAAGGCATACTGCTCTGTCCCATCTTTTCCTGGGGTAGGACTCTTTCTGGACACATCGTAACTGCTATGTGGGACTGGAAAGTTTACCACTATTGGCTAGCAATTTAACTTTCCTTGCTTGGAATCTTTTCTGGGCAACAAGCTGAGCAGGTGCATGGGCACGATCAAAACATGGGATAAATATTCCCAGTGGCTAGATCTATAGGAACAACCACATGGGGAGGGAATGAATTCCTCTTCTCCATGTTCTTGGTCATGGCAGGGCTGTTCCTATATTCCCCACCATGCTTCCCTGGGGTGATAAGCTGATTGCAGGGAGAACACTGTTTCTTAACTGGAAGAAGACATTCATCTAAACCTTCCTGCTGGGAGCAGACCTTGTCAGGTAGCTGAAATTTTCCTTTTCCTCCGATCCCAAGACTGCTAGGGAATCTCCAGTCTGGGAGCAGACCTTGTCAGGCAGCTGAAATTTTCCTTTTCCTCTGATCCCAAGACTGCTAGGGAATCTCCAGTCCTTTGCATTGTCCAGAATAATTCCACTGTCCAAAGGATGAGTGTGTTTCAGGATTTGTAGGCTGGTTGTTTCCTTGCTTGTCCTTTTTAGCTGCTTTCTCCGAGGCTGGTGCCTTTGGACCTTAATTACTCTTGTTATTGCAGCTTGCCTGCTGGAACACATCTGAAATGAAGAAGGGACATCTCTACTCCTTCACTGTAGACATGCAGACATGTAGAATGTGCAGGCCCTCTAAAACACTTCAGGTAACAGAACAAAAACGGAGTGCATTGCCATGATACTGGTTTCAAAGGTGATTTAATTTGGTGTCTAAACCAGGCTGCAGGCTTTCCAGTCCTATTAGTCCCATTAAAAAAAGCAATCAACCAACAAAACCCACCAACCAACCAACCAAAAACCACAACCAAAAAAAATCCCCAAAAACTCAAACAAACAAAATCCAACCAACCCCCCCAATATAAAAGAAGTACAAAACCTTAACACTAGCAAAAGTCATAACCAGTTTACACTGTAAATTGTTACTCTAACAGGTGGGGTGAAATTAGAATGAACTTGTGTGCAACAAGTTGGATCAAGCAGCGTAAAGGGCACATGGTGAAAGCTGATATGATACCCTGTCATGTTAAAGTGTTGGATTTGTGGTACAGAGATATGATTAGAAGGGTGAATTAGATCTATGTTGGGGAAGTGGGGTGAAGGGTTATTTTTGAGAGGGGAAGAACTTAATTTCTGATGGGAAGTGTTTTGATTTCACTTGATGTCCTCTGCTATCTGTTCCTGGCTCAGACCACTCCTTGTTCCTCTGTGTGCCTGCCAAGGGCAATTGTGTATGAATGTTCAAATAGCCCTCAGCCTGTTTATTTACAAAAGCTGTACATTATTCTGAAATCAGAATTCTTCATGGTGCAAGCACCTTGTTTTAACAAGCAGGCTGGCTCTGTGCTCCAATGACGATAGTGGCAGGCC
>NW_008671008.1:172608-174886 GCF_000695815.1 Acanthisitta chloris
AAGGGCAGGTGTCCTTGCACGGACAGTTGTTGCCTTCCAGAGATCCAGGGAAGCTTGGAGGGTTGTTTTTTCTCTATGTGTTTATCTGCTAGTGTCTTGGAGAATGCAGTAGCCTGGGCAGGTCTTTGATGGATGAACTGTGTACTCATGTTATGTTGTGCATGCTGGGATTTGTGAGGAAACTAATGATTTGTCTAGTCCAGTATCTTATGGGCATTAGCAGAAGTTGTCTCTTGAAGAAAGCACCCCAGAGGTTGATGTTAATCAAGGAATGAGCTTTACCTATCTCTTCTTCCTCACCCCAGTTCAGATAAGGTTGTTTCTGAAGTACATGCCTCTTAAACCACGCCAGCAGTCCCCAGTTCAGAGGTACTTGGGTTGTTTCCTTGACTAGCAGTTTTTCTGAGGTTTCAGACTTAGTAAGTAACTGGAAGAATTTGTCTGAAAACATGGAAATATCACACTTTCATTATTTGAAGTGTAAATTCCTTATCAGATAACTCCAGTTTCCACCAGTTGAAACACTGAAATACATGGCGACCTGCACACATGACAATTGCTGATTTTTTTTAGGCTTTTCTTGTGCTTAGCACTTAGACAAGAAGAAGGATTTTCTTAACAAGCTGAAGATTTTCCCATGGATTGCTTTCTCTGTCATCCTGTCTGTGCTGCCAATGCAGTGTAATCAGTAGCTTGACTGTAATGCTGAAGTAATTCTTAAAATATTGTATTTTAAATAGATTGGTCATGATGGGACAAAGCCATGAAAGATGAGTAGGATCAGACCCTGGATACGCTCTGAAATGGGAGGTTGCACAAGAAGGGAGAAATAAATTTTCAAAATGACTGTGCAGGGGGCAAAACTGGAAGCAAATCCAATATCCACTAGTAAGATAATTCCAGAAATATTTAGGGCAGGATGGAAAGCTGATAGTGGTTAAGAGGTCTGAGGTAGGCTCATGGGATGGGAAGATTTTAGGTTTTTGTTGGATCGCTTGGGAAGCTGGTTCATGGTTTATTTGAAATGAGCAGTGGGTTCTTCAAACCTCCTTCGCCACCCTGGTTTGAACAGGCACAGGGAATGATGCTGCACTTGCACCTCTGCCAGGGAAATGGAGAGTGGTCAGTGGGCCTGTGCTGCCTCACAGCCCTGTACCACACACCAGTCCTGCCAGCCTCTGTGTGCAAAGGGAGGAACTGCTGATTCCTTAGAAGGAAGAGGTTTCTGTCATCTGACAAGCACTGGCTATGCAGGGAGGGGGCCAAAGCCCAAGAACATTACTAAAGGTAACATACAGAACCAGCCTTCACACAGCCTGATTCATCCCATCCCTGCACAGATTCGCTCTTTCCTCCAGGAGTGTTTGATAACACATTGCACACCCAGACCACTTCTGTGGTATGAGACCAGTCATCAGGCAGCATGGTGCTTCCTGCAGTCTCCAATGGAACCCTCCATGCTGTTGGAGATTTTCTCTTCAGGAATTTTTGACAATGCAGTGCGCACAGCTGGGATCAGCTTTCTGGCAAGTGCCTGCTGTGGTATGAGACCAGTCATCTGGCAGCACAGTGCTTACTGCAGTCTCCAAGGCTACCCTTCATGTTGTTCTTTGGAAGCTCTGATGTGAAAGACTTTGCCTGTGATAATGAGCTCTAGACCAGGTGGCTGTTGCTCTAAGGAAAAATGTTGTCTTAGGTATGGCATTTCCCAGTGAGTGATGATGTCTGTCCACTCCTGGTGTCACATAATGTCTTTCTCTCCTGCTAGTTCTCCTCTCTGCATGCTGTCCAAGCCTGTTGCTGCATCTGCACCCAGCTGTGCTTGCACTGAGTCTTGGCTGCCACAGGGTTCATTGGAGATCTCTGCTGAGGCGAGGCCTTGCGTTGCTGGCATGTGCTTCAAGAAGAACTAATTCCAGAGAAGGGGTCCCAAGGTGGATTTGTCAGTCCTGTCATTGTTTGCAGCACTAAAACAGTCAAAGAGAAAACAATTCTCCTGCAGCTCACAGTTGTACCCTTCACAGTTGTGCCTTCTTAGGGCTTCTCTTGAGCAGCTGGTACTTTCTTCTTGCTGTCACTCTCATCTCTCACTGTGAGCCCTGGGAGGAAAAGTGCTGGACTAGGTGTAAACTCTGGTTCATAATGCAAATGGTTTGTTTGTCTGCTCAGTGTCAAGTGGAAGTTGATGGGAACTTGCTCCCCTGGAGCTTTCCTGCTGCAATTTTGCCAAAGTCTGTGCTTTCAAACCTGGGCAGACCCTCCACCCTGCGTACTTCAT
>NW_008671008.1:175178-178605 GCF_000695815.1 Acanthisitta chloris
GCTCTTTTCAGGGAGCTCTGGCAGCTGCCATGTCTGTAAATAGTGTCACTTGATGTTTCCCGAGAGCTGGAGGGGAGAAAAGGTGTTTCCTTCTGGCTGCTGAGGTCATGCTGCAAAGCCCAGGTGACAGGAGAGAAGAGCTGGTTCACCCAGTGACTCCAGGATCTGGGCCTGGGTGGACCTGCCTTCCCAGGCTGTGGAGCCTCAGTTTAGCAGCACAACCTAGGCTGGAGTCACTGGGCAGAGAAACCAAGTGGGGCTGAGGTATTCAGTGCTAGGTGAGCCTTCAGCCCTGGTAAGATAAGAGTTTGAGTAACTGAGTAGTAGAAAGTCTGCCTAGTGGACTGAGATCATTGCTGTTGAAGGTATTAAGGAGACAGTACACTTACAGTCCTGGCTGCTCTTCTGGGTTCAACCTTTCTTTTTTTTTCCCCGCTCATCTCCTGTAAGGAATGTTTAAGAAATGTTTGTTTTGACATTGCCTGACTTTGACGGCTTGTTGTGTGGCAAAGGCCTAGTTGTTTGCCTCAAAGCTTGCTGTGCCACAGCATGTCTCCAGCTATATAAATCCCCTGGCTGCCAAGATAACAAGGTGCCATTGTTCACCAAGATTCCACGGAAATTCTCCAGCTGCTGAGATAATGACCAAAATCTGAAATCCTCTCCAGCTGCTGAGATAATGAGACTCCACTGCCTACCGTAAATCTCTGGCTGCACCTGGATCACAGCTCTTTCAGAACACTTGTAAGATGCCTATGCTGAGAATATCACTTTGTGCTGACCCAGCAACCCAAGGCCAGCTGACAAATCAGCGTCCTGGCAGAGTCCCATATAAATGGACAAATGTGTGTGTTTATATGTGTGCATGCATAGACACACCACAGAAGAAAAGATTGCTACAGATCATCAGAATACTGCTAGATTCATGGTGTTATCTATCCCTGCTTTTGCATCTCAAATCTTGCTTACTTCCCTCGTTCCTGTTTCTAGCTCTCCTATTTTCATAAACAAAGCAGTACAATCCAAAATAATTGATAATGCATATACAGAAATGTTATGAAAATTTTTATTCAAGAGAAGATTAGAAAACAAATGAGTGTGAATGGAGAATAATGGAGTAATTCTTATATTTTTCAATTTTTGACATTAATACCTGCGGTGACATAAAAAAGCCATAATGCAAATTACAAAGGAGCCGGGTAAAAAACCCAAGAGCTTCTTACATGTAAACAATTTATCGCTTTGGGATAGGCAGCCAATTTAATTCTGACCTTTTTCTTTCAATAATAATCAGTAAGAGAAGTTACTTATAATGCAGCTTTCAGGTTTTTATTATCTGGTGTGTCTTCTGTGCTCTTGTTTCAGAAATACAGCACAGTAATTCTTGGTGTAAATTGTGTATAGCAATTAGAAATGGACTCTTGTGTTGTAAAACACAAGCAAAACGATCTTAACAATTGTAAGAAAAACAAATTTTAAGTATTTTGGCCTGACTACATTGAATCCTCTCAAACTGCAATATAACCAGCTGCAAATTTCATGTCTGTTTATTGAACTAGTCAGGTTAATACATTTTCTGAAATATTTAGCTTTTAGCTTTCACTCTTCCTTCTGTATGTGTATGTCACTGTTTTGATATTCTAACATAGCCTTGTTTTTTGTCTTGCCAAAGGGGGATTCAAGAGAAAGTGTTAAGATCATAATCATATTAGTTATTGAGCTGAAACCATGGAAAAACTTAACATTACTTTTGACAGCTATAGAGTGAAAAGAACATTTTTGTTTCCTTTGTTACAGTTTTTATGCAGGTCATTTTACTCAAGTGCACTCAACATTGCTCATGGTCAATACAGAATTACAGCATGACATTATTTACACACAGACTTGTTATATATAATGTAAGATAGATGATAAATTTATATTAAAAAATGGCTCTAGTCCTGTAATATAAATGTGAAACAGTTTTCTGGATGGACAAGTAATTAGAATTCTTCAATACATAATGTAGTGAAGAACTGTAGAATGTATTGAAGAATAATAGAAAATACTTATATAGGAACTTACGATCAGAATCATCTAAACACCACTAAAATTATCAGCACCTATGGATTTGGGAGAGTACTAGGTTATGCCCACTGAAAAAAACAATAGCATGAACTTGGAAATAGCTAGGGTTATATTCCAAGGCAATAATATGATAAAATCTGTCACTTTGGACATATTCAAGAGCTGTCTGTACATCATCCTGGGCAACTTGGTCTAAGTGGAAGGAAAACTTACTGGAGCCTCTTGCATTTTGTCTGTGTTACCACACGTGAAAAACAGGACAGAAGTTATTAGAAGTTTTGGGGGTATTGCCCTCTGTTTGCTTTGCAGTCTTGTGCTTAACAACAACTTTGTCATCTGTGTTGTTCATGCTTTGAAAGCCTTTGTCTTGATCCTCTTTCCACTGCCCTCTAATCAGGAGTGGAAGCGAAGAGCTGGGCAATGGGAATATGGTTCTTCTATAGCATTCAGCACTAAGCACTTTTTTGTACTGCAGCTTTAAGGGAACTAATTTTACTATGTTTATAGAAGGAAGCTAAAGTATCTGCAAAGGATTACATTTCCTAACTTCTTTTTATTGTTCTGTATTCCTTTCTCACATTATCTGTTTCTCTTGAAGCTCTGATCCATAAAAGTTTTTCCATATCCTGTCAGAATTGGTTTATTGCATTTCAGATGTGGATTCAGCTTGAAACTATAATGCATATGTATTTACTGTAAAGATAGAAATAAATATTTAAGGATGCTATTGCAATCGGTTGGGTAAAGGCAGCTGTGTGGTGTCTTCGTCTTCGTCTTAATAAACATCTGAAAACAGGATTATTTCTTGACATACTCAGTGCCAGTATGTTTACTTCCTCTAAAAACATTGAAACTGTAACTTTTAATCATCTGAATATCTTTAAAAGAAAAATCTTTGTACCTTTTAGAATTTTGATGATGCAATGAAGACTGAAACATGCAAATATCTTCAACACAAAAAATGTCAAGCCTTCAGGGCTCGTTTTATATAAGAATTTAAAGTTTGTTTTTTTTGTAGTGGACAAAGCAGCCTGCAATATGAGCATAACTTCCCATGAGTGATGCTGTTGTCCTTTGAGCATTTGCTTTGAGTGAAGGGATCACTAGTTCGTATTCGGGCAGGTTCACTTCTGTGACAGGCTCTTCTTTTTCTTTTGCTTCAGGTTTAGGACATCTTTTAGGACTTTAACTTCTCACCAAAACCAAAGGAAAAGTCAAGCAGCTCAAGGTCTTAAGGTGACTCTTTTATTGTCTGAGATGACCGTTTCTTTCAGTTGTGCTTGAGTCAAAGGCAAAACCAAACCAGATTACTCCTGCATGGCCAATATGATCCCTGAAAATAGAACTGAAGTACAGGTCA
>NW_008671008.1:178635-192709 GCF_000695815.1 Acanthisitta chloris
TGCAAAATTTTGCCTGTGACTAGGAGGAAAAAGAGAAAAATCAGGCATTAGTAGCATGGGTGATTAGATAATTCTGGGTTGAGTTCAGCTTAAACATTACATTCACATAACAGTGTGATAACAATGATGATGATGATGACCATCACTGTATTGAGGATTTCATCCTGCATGTCATAGACTGTGAAAATTTGTATTTTATTAGTGCTAAAATATGTGTCTGACAAGAAGTTTTCTCCTACTAATGAAAGAAAAGAGGGGCATATGCTATCCCATCACAGAGCAGACTGTAAACATTTCTTGGTATCTTACATTTGAGTAGCTGAATGTTACAAATTATTCACTTTTGTGGTAAATGGATGCAATTATTTCTTATTTCTTAATTTTCTGTGGAGAAAATAATCAAATATTTGCTGCTGTAATGCTCACTACTACATCAGTCATGTAAAGCTTTGTTATTTGAAGTATGATGCATTCCTATTTTTTTCTTGGATGTTATTCATACTCATGTCTTAAAAATCTAGACTTTACAGAAAAGGTTTTGTGCAGTATAAGTCATCTAAAAATGAAACAATGTCCCTCACTTATTATACATGACTTCTGTAATTATGGAGATAAACTAACAAGGCTTCTCAAACATAATTATTTTCTCTTTAATGTTCAAACTATAACTCAAAATGTTTGCATGGATTACTTTTTCATTACTTTATATTTGTATTCAGAGAGTTGTTGCTGTATATGGTATTTAGATTAGTATTTGCTTTTATCTTCAACCAAAGTCCATAAGAGTCTACAGCAACTGAGTAGAACCATTCAGTGATGTGGAATAAGTTATGCAATAAATTACTATCCTCTTTAGACATGATCTTCTTTCTGTCTTAAAAAGGATGCTTTGCTTTCTAAATGCCTATTATGAAGAGCTGATCTGCTCAAACACCTTCAAGTACAGAGGTTGCTGGGAAAGCAAATCTTGTAAACATGCCCTCTTTTGGTATGGAGTCACATTCTCCGAAAAACATTCGCAGTATTGTGGGGATTGTGTCTCTGAGTACATACAGTGCCGTGATAGTTCATTCTCCACACCTTGTCTGTTTGAGCCTTTTGGATGCCAATAAGGGTATCAAATAATATATTGGCAGTTTTAGTCTGGTACTTATTATGTATAACCGTCTCTACAAATCCAAGTGTGGACTCTGTGGGAAAGATTAATTAAATGGTATCAGTAGAGGTACGTAAGAGGGTAAATCCACTGGGTTAATTTCTTCTTAGCTTGTAGGCAAGGCCTGTAATTTCTGCACAACTCATTTTTAGCATGGCTCACCTGGCCACTCCACAATTCATTACAGTAAATTGCTTCCCTTACAGCTTTTTTCAGTGTGACCAACTTTTCAATTCTTATGTGGGCCATGAACACATATGAAAGTATGCATGAGAAAAACAGAAAAATAATCTATTTCCCTATGAATCTTTCTATAAAAACAATAGCACATCAATTTTATCACAGGGAAAGTGAAACTTCTGCATTTATAGAATTTTACGGCAAACGATGCTCGAAGAGCATAATTTCACATTGTATTGTAAAATATCAATATATTATTGAAAGTATGGTAAGGTCCATCATGTCTACTTTTGCTATTTTGGAATATATAAAAATTTCTGGAAACTTTGGAGGAGTAATTGTGCACTGGGAGAAAATACAGTAGCTGCTGAAAATGTCAATGTGTCTATCTACTCTGCATTGCTTATTTTTGACAGAAATTACTCAATTATGTGATAAAAGTGTGATAGAAAATTTTAAGCAATATGTAATTTCTTATGTTAAAAAGATGGTGTAGAGATATGCTGAGTAGAGATACATCAGTTATTTATTTCATATTGTTCTTTGAACCTTTGAATTAGAACCTCAAAGCCTGGACATGGAATAAGGCAGTGGCAAGACTAACAAAGCATTTTGTGCTAGTGAGGCTCATTTAGATAAATAGTGGTCTTTAATCAGAAATCTTGCAATTCCTTCTCAGTCATGTTTAATGTACTAATTTCTGGAAACCTAGAAAATAAACTTGCTCTCTTGACTCATACACAAGGGTTAATCATTTTGTCTTTGAATAGTTTAGTCAATCAAAACTAAGTCTTTCTTAAAAGCCAAGCAGTCATACTCGAGCAGTCTTGAATTACACCATATTTAATGCATTGGGGAAATCACAGTGATACTCAGAATCTTTGCATTGTAGCCTGTCTTTCATAACATCAATTCATTTTTGTCTATTGCTGTGTCTACTTCCCTTCCAATACAAGAATAGCAACAGCGAAGCTGTAAGACAGTCTTCCAAGCAATGAATTGAACAAAATTAATTGAACAAAATAGCTCAAAGTCTACTTTGACTTTCTTCTATGAGATAGTCAGGGAAAGTTACATGCTAATTAGTTCTTCATATGAGCGAGAGATACGCAGGACTGTCTGTTCTCAAATCTCTTATGTTTTAATGTTATTTCTGGTAAACAAGAACTATCTTCTCTGGGGTACTGAAAATATTCAGCAATTTCATTTAAGGATGTATAAGTTGCTGTAACCTTATAAAAATTAAAATATATTACATATTTAGCCTTGATTGTTGTTTTATGGACAAAAATAATTAGCCTTTACATTTGAGACTAGGTAGACTACAAGTAACTCTTTGGAAGTTTCTTACTTCTCTGCAGAAAGAAAATTGCAGCTTAACTGTCTTGCAATGAATGAAAACTATCTGGAGTTTATAGTCCTTTTTCACATATTTAAATTCAAACTCTCTGCTTTCTGTAAAGGCTGGAATATCCAGCAAGAAATGTTATATTTGGCTAAACTTACAGTTCACTATCTCAGAAGAATTCCAAATGACTTTTCAAATTAAAAAAAACCCCCTATATAAGTAAGGGAAGTAAAAATTGTATGACCTTAGCACTTTTTAAAGAAATAGCATCTCTTCCTCCGGCTGAAAAAAGTGTCAGCCAGTCTATTTCCATATTTTGCCATTTTCATGGAGATATGAACAATAGATTAAAATCAATGAATATTAGTGATAAAGCTAGAAAAGCTCAGAAGGTGATGTATATCATCTAATTTTACATGCACTGCTGAGAAGAGAATTAATAATTTTGGAGTACATCTACTAGAATCAAAGTCTGGAAGAAATAACATCAGAATAGAATTTTTGTTGTCATACTTTAGAAGCTGCAAACACATGAATTTTGAAAACCAAACTATTGAAAGTAATAATAATAAACATCGTAATAAACATTGTGAAATTTCAGTGTTTGGGATGATCCGTGCAATATGTAGTGTATGCTAATTTTTGTATTTCAATTAAAATGCAACTAATTATGCATGACGGTAAAATATTGCAGTTGTCTAAACAAAACAGAAGAGTATCTTTTAACTTAAATTGCTGTTGCCTCAGGAAATGTCTCACTTCTCTTGCAGGCTGTGAAAAGTCTTTTATCATTGATATATATGTTTAGCAAGTGGAATGCAACTTTAGAAGAAAGTTTACTAGGCCTTTTAGGCGGTGTATATTTCTTCATAGTAACATTCTTCTGAGCATGGATCATTGTCATAAATTATCTTCTCTGTTCACATGCTGGTATTTTTGTTCCATCAGTTGGTTGACATCTGCACTGGCTACTCTTTTGTTAACATGCTGCTTGGTAACAGAAGGGTGAATGTTTTTCATTTTGGTTTTGGTGGCTGCAAAACAAATCACTTCAGTC
The DNA here is from genome assembly GCF_000695815.1 of Acanthisitta chloris. Classification (NCBI taxonomy): domain Eukaryota; kingdom Metazoa; phylum Chordata; class Aves; order Passeriformes; family Acanthisittidae; genus Acanthisitta; species Acanthisitta chloris. Next base: position 182,377 of record NW_008671008.1, read on the forward strand.
TCCAAATGACTACTAAGGCTCAAAATATAATAATTTAACAATCTAGGGTAAACCCACTCCCAATACATCATTCTTTTTCAGCAGCAGCAATAAAACTAGAACTATTTCTCAGCCAATTTCCATATTGTGTGGAGCCTCGTAGAAAGCTGCTGCTAAGTAGCAGAGTGCAGAAACCAAGGAAAGAAGACAGGATTTGTTGCTCTGTTGCTTAAGTTGATAGTAGTGATACCATACCAGGTATTTGTAGAGAATTTAGTCCATTAATGTTGTTACTCTCTTTTTAACAAAGGAATAATTCTGTAAGATGTAACAAAAAAAAATTTTTTTACAGTAAGAATTTCTTTGTAGATTAGCATGAATAAAAAAAAAATTTGTGAAAAGATTGGAGAAGGCTTCTATGGCATGTTTCATAACACTTTTTTCAAAAAAATAATTAATTAAAGTTATTGTATCAATTACACAAGCGTGGCTGGATTTTATTTCAGCCTGTATATGTAAGTATGGTTTACTATTCAAACACCACAACAGTACTCTTGAACAACCAGAATAAGAACAGGGCTTCACCCATTCAAATATCATGTCTCCTTAAATAGCAGTAAGGATAATTTTTGCATACATCACTGTGCTTCAGACCTTGTCTTTGTTTGCCACGTAATCCAAATATCCTAGCCATGAGTTTTGTTCTGTTTTCACGGGTATGTGTTAGCCAATGGAGACCTAAAGTATGTTGCAATTAAGTCCTCTTTTCTAAAAGCATTTGATGTAACTTGAGCACTTAATTGATTAGGATTTGCTTGACAGATCACAGGGTAGCTATGTTTAAAATTTTAATTAGGTAAATCTGAACACAGCACGGCTCTTTCAGTTTGAACTTGCATTAAATTCTGTGTTTGTGTCAAGCTAACTGTACAATGACTGTGACTAGGAGTCGGGGGAAGATGTGTAACCTTAACTAACTGAGGTGAAGTGTTAAATTATCATCTTACTTTGCACTGTGATTATTTTCTTAATATCAGAAGCCAGAACTGACACCTCATATGAAGCATTCTGTCACAGTAAAAATTGTATTTAATAGTTCAGTGCGGTAGTTAATAAATATTTACTTTTTTTATATATTTTTTATTCTTTGAAAACTCCAGTAGTTAATAAATATTTACATTTTTCTATATATTTTTTATTCTTTGAAAACTCCATTACATTTTTGCAATTCCTAGCCAACCATCTTTATGGTGAATCAATAACTCCTTCTCAGCTGGGAAAAATGAATGCACTGAGTGTGTTTGTATCAGTGTAAGTGTGATCAATATCTTTATTCATGTGTTTTCTGCTGGTGGAAATGTGTTTCAATTTGTGAATATAAATCCTTCCTCCAGTATGCCTGTGAAATGCCAATTGATTTTGGAGAAGGAAACACATGGGTATAAATATCAGTATAATTGATCTATAATGTAGATATGTATCTCTAGCAGTAAGTAATATGGTTGTACTCATGCTAATATTTGGTGCATGAATATTCCCTCAGTGAAGCACTGAGGAATCAGTGGTTGATTTAGCTAGATATGTTTACATTTTAGAAAGCTATATGTGGAAGTCAAAGCACCATAATTAATTCCCAAAATGGTTTTCGAACTCTGAATCATCCACTGCCCATTGTGGTAACACCGCAGTTATAAATTATGAACACCAGAAAATGTAAACTGGAAAGAAAACCCTAAGTGAGATATTAAGATCTGTCTTTGATTACAAATCTACCTCTTTTACATTGCCTTGGTTTCAACAGGTACTGGATGTAACATAGCTTACCTCTTCAGAAATGTCCTCATAAATAATCCCTGCTAAAGTATGCTCCAAATAAAATTTTGTATTCTCATAGGGAGTGTGGAAAGCTGTTTTGCAACATGCATATATGAAATCATGGAACACTTTCAATGTTCTTGCAGTCCTAATAAGTTATAAATCTATGTTTATTCATTATAAATGCCTAATTTCTATAAAACTCTAAAGAGTCCTTTAACTTTTCTGGAAATCTAGTTCTTTATTACCTATTGAAGGTATGTGTGGAAGAAATAATTGCTGTCAGCTGCAAAATAAATGTCATCTGCAAGTTTTTCATCACTACTTCATGTGTCAATTTTGTCTACCTATGTAGTAACAAGCTACTGGGTATTTAATTATAAATTAACTTTTATAGTTTAAGTACAGTGCTGTGTCACCAAATTGTTTTTCTTTTCTTATTAGAATTATAGAATCATTCAAGATGGAAAAGATTCTGAAGGTCATCACATCAAATCACTAACCCAGCACTGCCAAGGCCACCACTAAACCGAGTCTTCAAACACTACATCTACACATCTTTAAAATACCTCCAGGGATGATGATTCCACTGCTTCCCTGGGAAACCTGGTCCAGTGCTTGATAACCCTTTTAATTAAGAAATTTTTCCTAATGTCCAATCTAAATCTCACCTGGCACAATTTGAGGCCATTTCCTCTTGTTCTATCACTTGCTAGTTGGGAGAAGAGACCACTCCCCACCTGACTACAACCTCCTTTCAAGTATTTATAGAGAGCAATAAGGTCCCCCCAAGACTCCTTTTTTTCCAGGCTGAGCACGCCCAGCTCCCTCAGCTGCTCCTCATATGACTTGTACTCAGACACTTTCCCAGATCCATTGCCCTTCTCTGGGCATGCTTCAGCACCTCAATAGCTTTCTTGTAGTGAGGGCCCAAAAACTGAACCCAGGATTTGAGGTGTGACTTCGCCAGTGCTGAGTACAAGGGGACAGTTATTTCCCTAGGCCTCCTGGCCACATTATTTCTGATATAGACCAGGATTCCATTGGCCTTCTCGGCCACCTGGGCTGACTGCTGGCTCGTGTTCTGCTGCTTTTTTAACTCTGAGCAGCTTTTCAGCCACTCTGCCCCCAGCCTGTAGTGCTGCAGGGAGTTGTTGTGACCCAACAGCAGGACCTCATTTGGCCTTGTTGAACATAATACAACTGGCCTCAGCCCATTGATCCAGCCTGTCCAGATCCCTCTGCAGACCCTTCCTGCCCTCCAGCAGATCAATACTCTCACTCAACTTGTTTGATGATCTGGGCATGGGGATTGCATGCACCCTCAGTAAATTTGCAGACTACACTAAGGTGGGTGGGAGTGTTGATCTGTCTGAGGCCAGGAAGGTTCTACAGAGAGACCTGGACGACTTGACTAATGGGCTGAGGACAACTGCATGAGGTTCAATAAGGCAAAATGTCGGGTCCTGCACTTGGGACACAAAAATTCCATGCAGCACTACAGGCTGGGGAAAGAGGGGCTCAAGTGGTGTTCATGAGAAAGGGACTTGGGAGTGCTGGTTGACAGCTGGCTCAATATGAGCCAACAGTGTACAGAGGTGTCCAAGAAGACCAATGGCATATAGGCCTGTATCAAGAATAGTGTGGCTAGCAGGACTAGGAAAGTGATCATCCCCCTGTATTCAGCACTGGTGAGGCAACACCTCAAGTGCTGTGTTCACTTTTGGGCCCCTCTCTTTAAAAAGGACAATGAGGCATTGGAGTGAGTCCATCAAAGGGCAATGAGGCTCATCAAAGGTCTAGAAAACATGTCATATGAGGAAGCACTGAGGGAATTGGCTTTGTTTAGTCTTTAGGAGAGGTGGCTCAGGGGTGACCTTATCAGACTCTACAAATATCTGAAAGGGGGTTATAGAGAGGTGGGGGATGATCTCTTCTGCCATAGCTGCAGCAAGAGTACTAGAGGGAATGGCCATAAGCTGAGAAAGGGGAAATTCAGACTAGATGTTAGGAATTTTTTTTCCCCTGTTAGGGTGGTCAGGCACTGGAATAGGCTGCTGAGGAAGGTGGAGGAGTCATCCTCCCTGGAAGTGTTTAAGAGGCATCTGGATCTGGTGCTGGATGATATAGTTTAGGGTTTAGGGGTTAGAGGAGAGTGGCAGGTCAATGGTTGCACTTGATGTTCTTAGAGGTCTCCCTCAGCCTTGATGATTCTATGACTCTATGTATTTGCTAAGATTTTTGAAGAGTGATAAACAAGTCAAAACCTAAGATTTTCCTTTGAATGCTTCCTTGCAGCACTGACAATAATCACGTGTCTTGTATGCCTCTGGGAATGCTTCCACATTTACCACAGAGAGCTTGTGGCAAACAAAGATTATAGTGAGTTAGACTGTTTGAGTAATTTTTGCTATGTGCATGTTCACTTGTGTGTACCAATTATAATTTTCAGATGGAGAAAAAATTATTCTTTAAAGAAACATATAAAAGAATATTGTGTATATATATCTAGTTATTTGATCTGACTTGCTTTATAAAAAACTCTAATATTTTCCACCATCAAGGACTTTGTAGATGGTGTTCTTATAGGATGATTCTCTGTAATCTCAGTGCATGCTTACAGGTTTGAATTACTTGCACCTGAAAAGCCAGTAATTTATGACTACCTATTTTAAGCACTCTCAAAAATCTTCTGCTTTTATTGCTGAAAAAATAAACTGATCTCTACCGGAAATTCTGCCCATACATCTGAAAGATGAGTTCCCATAGACTTCTGTTCTAACTTTTTTTCCCTTTTTGGCTTATTATAATTTACATTATTCACGTATCATAGAAATTCAAAAATATATGCAGTTTTATAGAATATTCTCATAAAAGATCTCATTTTTAATGCATTAAATTCTTTCTCATGGTTTTTCCAACATGAGTAGTGCTAAGCATTTCTTTCCATTTTGTAAATTTTTCATTCCTTGAATTCAAGCTTAAACTGTAGTATCTTTATCCCTGCACAATCCTTTTTTTATAAGCTCATGTTACAGTCTACATGTGCTCAGGCCTGTGATAAATAGCCTATCACTAGTTACACTGGCAACACCTCTGCCCATAGGGTTTTTCTGTAATCACTTACATAAATTCTGAAGAAGATAGTTAGCTTCAGAGCTCGTCACTTGCCTCATCAGTTATAAGAATCATTAATAAAATGTCTTTTGGGGCTTACATGTGAAAGATTTTAGTGTCAAAGTTTCTGCTTAGAAAATAAATCCTAGCCTCTGGCCATGAAATCAAACCTAATTTGATGATGACAAAGTATCAGTAGAAATTTGTTTAGTTTGCACAGTTGTCAAAACAAATTCAGGAAATAGTTAACAATATGGTAATGTCTGGTGGTTATTTCAAAGATCTGGCATTTGAGGAGTATGGATGAAGGAAGACCCAAGGTGAGGGGAGAATTTGAGGAGTCTTGGTATTTGAGGAGTATGGATGAAGGAAGAGCCAAGGTGAGGGGAGAATTTGAGGAGTCTTTTTGTGGTAGTTTGATTTGTGTGACTTTGTAGTTTAGGGTTTTGTGGATTTGTTTGGTTGTATTTGAACAGTGTACATCAATAGAGTTGTACTGAGATATTTTCTTAAGCATTTTTTAAAGTAAATTTCCCATTGTCTGACTCAATGTTTCTAACAGATGAACTTTGCATTATGGAATAGTGACCAGCAAATAGAGACTGTTGATGAATAACAAACTTTAGTCTATTTTTTTAACTTATCAGTCATAGCATAGATATGCTAAGGTATATTTTATTTGTGTTTACATTGTTTTGCTCTACTTGTTGAACTATACATTCAAATATTCACTTATCCACCTGATCTTCCATTAACAATGTAATCCCCAAATTAATGAACTCGTTCTCCTCTGACAAAATAGTTCTTTTCAATTCTATCTTTGTAATCAAGCCCAGATACTGAGAAAATGGAAGAGAGGTAAAGGAGATAAATAGAAAGGTCTTAAGAGTGTGGTGTGTTGACCTTGACTGGGGGACATGCCCTCCAAGCCACTATATCACTCCTCTCTTCATCAGGACAGAAAGTGGAGAAAATAAGATGGAGGGAAATCCTGTAGGTCAAGAAAAAGGCAATTCAATAAAGCAAAAGGAAAGAATGCATACAAAAGCAAAGGAAAACAAAATATTTATTCTCTGCTTCCCTTCAGCAGACAATGTCCAGCCAATTCCTGGGAAGTAGGACTTCAGTACATGTGGTGGTTGCTCTGGAAGACAAATGTCATAATGACAAATGTCATAATATCAAATACCATTGTAGGTCAAGAAAAAGGCAATTCAATAAAGCAAAAGGAAAGAATGCATACAAAAGCAAAGGAAAACAAAATATTTATTCTCTGCTTCCCTTCAGCAGACAATGTCCAGCCAATTCCTGGGAAGTAGGACTTCAGTACATGTGGTGGTTGCTCTGGAAGACAAATGTCATAATGACAAATGTCATAATATCAAATACCATTCCCTTTCTCTCCTGGAAGACAAATGTCATAATCACAAATGTCATAATATCAAATACCATTCCTCCTCCTTTCTCTTAGTATTATACTTGAGCGTATGTCATACGGTGTGGGATATTCTTTTGGTCCATTTGGGTCAGCTCTCCTGGCTGTGTCCCCTCCCAAGATCTTGCCCACTTGCTTACTGGTGTGATTGTGGAGGAATGTTGACAAGATAGTGCTAATGCTATGCCAGCACTGCCCAGCAGTAGCCAAAACACTGGCGTGTTCCCAACAGCTCTCTAGCTGCCAATGCAAAGCACAGCAGTGTGAGGGCTGCTATAGGCAAAATGAACTCTATCTTAGTCAGACCCTCCAATATGAAGAAGAATACCACTTCATGTGGGAGACCACTAAGGCAGAGTCAAGGCTTTCAAAAATAGAGAACTCTTAAGAGGAATTTGGATGAAAGTGTTACTTCTGTGTAGATCTCATGTTGTTCACATTGCAGTGCAATTACACTGATTTGTAGAACACAGTTTTAATGCCTTGATTATTTTAATGGCCACTGTAGAAATTTCAGACCCAGGGGGAAAATGTTAACTTAGAAGTTCACAGCCTCAAACCTTGTGACAGTCTTATGCTATTTTGGCAGAAACTTCTAAGGACTAATGTTAATTTCAGGATCTAGACATTTGGTCCTGCACAGCAACACCTGAAGTGTCCCACATCTATAGAAGTAGTGTTGAAAGAAAATATTTATGACCTTGAAGGCAGTCCTGAATATGCAAGCAGAAGAGGTGCATTATTAAAACTAAGTGCAGCAGTCTAGTAGACCCATTCTGATTTTTAACACAGTTCTTTAAAGTTCTTCTTATTCATGCTAAATAAAGAAGCTTCCAATGTCAACCACTCTGGCTGGTACAGACTGCATTTTTTGTATATAAATATTTTTGTCTAATATTCTGGATGTGAGGTGGCAAACTTAAGTCAGTAGCAATTATTGCAATGTTTTTACCCTTTGTATGTGCTAGCTCCAGTATTTTTGCTGAGGCTATGAGGCTGACAGCTTGAGACAAGGTGAAAACTGACTCACGTTTTTGTTGCTGCCCTTCAGGGAATGCAAATGATAAACTGCCTGCAATCAGGTCTATAACTCACCACTGATGTTGGTGTGAAAGTAGGGAATGATGAGAGAAAACAGATACGGGGAGGAAACTGAGCAGTGGTGGACATCTCCATAGTATCAAATCCTCCAGAGTTTCTGAATATTCAAATATTCAAATCCACCTCCAACTTCCAAACAATAGTAAAGACAATAATAAAGTTTGAGAAAGTCTCTTGCTGATGGTGGAAGCTTGCTGGAATATGGCATAACACAGAAGTGACTCCGATGTCTGGCAAGAGGTGTATGAAAAGTAAACTGTTGTGATATGTCTTTTGAGGAGTAAAAAGAGATTAGGGGTCTTCATCTAAGTCCATTTTTTCCAGTAAGTATGATCTTAATCTATTTGAAAGAAGTAAATTTCAATATTTGAACTCAAGGTTTTGAACTGTGTTTTGTAGAAGACGAATTTGTGGATTGAAGCAAACAAAGCTACTTGTATTTAAATTCTCACAAAAAATAGGGCTTTGGAGGCAATAATAACTTCATTTGTATGTGAAAATATTTTGGACTCAAATAAGACTAAAGTGAAAGCATTCTTGGTTAAACTATTAGTTTCACTTATTTTGATGCAAGGTATTCAAGAAGGAATTGAAATAACTGACTGAAAAATAAGTTTGCTGCATTTAGTTACAACCTATCTGCTTTTGTTCTGATAAATTCTACAGGGAAGTTATGTTTCAAAACTTATTGGTACAGGAAATTAATTCCCCGGTTTGATCTGTCTTTGCAAGGATGCAAGTCAGTTCATTCTCCCTCTGCTCCCCTTCTCACTCCCAAAGTCTGGACCCAAGTCTCTTTTCTGTTTTTTTCAATGGATATTTAATTAAAGAGAAGCTAGTACTGTCCTACTGTCCTTTAGAAGTATTCTGATAAACAGAAAGGATATACAGAGTAGTCTGAGTGATTAGAAAGTGACTTTTCTTGAAGCTCCTGCTTTTATCATGAATGACACTGCTGCAATCATACAAAATACTCTTGAAAAGGTAATATGAAAAATTCTTTGTGTTAGTGACAAGAGAGAAAACTAAAACAAGCCCAAATTTGCCCCAAAAAAATTGTATGCAAGGAGGTCAAAAGGTTAAGTTCAGCAACTTCATCTGCAAAGTTCAAAAAATTGTATGCAAGGAAGTCAAAAGGTTAAGTTCAGCAACTTCATATTGACTTCATTTGATTGTCACTATGACCTGGAACATAAGTATAGTATCTCTAAGGACTTAGATGTTACTGCTTCTATTTTCATTGGATGCTTTGAAAAGTCCTGGCAAAAGTTCATAGCAGTAGTGGCCTAGAAATAAGCAGCATTTTGCAAAAACATGCTATGCATTTTATTTGTTAAAAAACACTGGGGAAAATCTCATATTACTTGTGAAACCACAGAAGTATTGAAAGAAACCCACTCAAATGAGTCATGAATAGGGATAGAGGACAGAGTTATCTGTTGCTTTTTAAGACAACTTTGCTAAATCAGCTTGTTTTAAAGTATGTTGCCTCTTTTCTTGAGTTGTGCTTTTCTCTCTACCAAATATGAGGGGTGTTTGTGGGAGGAGGGAGTTCTTGCTAGGTTTGAAAAGATCATCCAACAAATCTGCAGGCTTGGAAGGAGGTTTTTTTACATGTCAGAGTTTGCATCTGATTTGGAGCTGTAGAACAGTTTTTTGACGAAGGAGCTGACAAGATGATTACATTCTCTATTTCTACACTATTATGGGCCTCCAGTCAATTTTTTCCTTTAACATTTTTTTTTAGAGTTGCAGTAACATATAAAATTAAAAGTCTGTTCATGCATCTGTAACAAGAAGCTGCTTCAATGTCCTGTAGTTTCATCATTATTTTTAGGGGAAGGTTATCCTTGCTTTTGTAGCTGCAGAAGAACTTTAGATTTACCTTTTATGTCTTTAGGCCTATTTTACTTATGTGCTTAGGCCTTTTGGATAAGGCTTTGAAATGTGATATTAAAGAATTTGGGAAATTAAAAATATGTAAACCAATTTCATATTTGGAGGTTTTTGTTTGTTCGAAGAACCCAAGATCTTTTAATGTTTATTGCAAATATTCAGAAAGACTATTGTCTTTCTATAGTCCTCCTTTAGCAGTTGAGCACTGCTCAAGTTTGGGATTTGATTAGTATATCCTCACTCTCATGAAACCAGTAGTATAAATATCTGATGAAAGATATTCATCTACAGCAGATGGTGTGAATTGCCCTAAAGAGAACTCCATACAGAGCCCCTTATAGCTTGTAATCAGAATGAATACTCGTCTTTTTTTCTAAATGGGAGCTCAGGGTTAGGAGCTTCCTTTCTCCATGTTTGTGAGGGATGTTGCAGCTACCTCTAAGACCATTGACACAGGTTGGTGCTATATGTTTCCTTGTCTTTAGGTCAATGCTGAAAATAAGCTGTGGAGCATGCAATAAAGACTGTCCTGATTACTACAAAATCAGCAAGACCCAGGCTTTGGAGCTCAGACTGCATGAGCCCTGTGCTCTTAGAGGTCACAGCTGCTGCAGAAAGAGCAAGAATATCAGTGAAAGCAATTGGGTATTGCTCTTGATTATTATCTGGTGCAGATCGGCAGGAAGCCAGTGATGAAAGGGCTGGCAATAGTGTTATGACAAAGATTCGTGGGGGTGGTTAAACAAATGCTAGTTGTGCTGATAAAGCTGTGGCAATTCACAGGATATGGAGCAAACCACACACTTACAAACAAGGTCATCAATTAGTACAGCTAAGCAAGTTTCTTGCGGGGTGCAATGGTAAGCAAATTATTTTAGCATTCAAAAATCATGTCTGTTCTTGAGGTGTACCAGGCAGCATAATACTGATAAAAGGGCTTATATATTATATAAAATATATACATTCTGAATAACATAAAGTATATATTAT
>NW_008671009.1:0-268 GCF_000695815.1 Acanthisitta chloris
AAGGCTGGGGAATGGAATGAGCCCCTGTTATCCGGTGTCCTCTGGAAGCCCTGGATCAGCAGCTTCTTGAGCCTCGCAGCGACTCCGGGCACAGGCTCCTTCCTTTTTTCCCAGGGGATCCGCTAAATATAGAAACCCCCTCAATTGCACAAATCACCCACCATTTGCTGTTTGTGTAAAACTGATTACCCAGACACAACTGTGAAACAACTCGTTACTCTGACACTGCCACGCGCACACACATTCCGCACCGCGAGGCTCGGCGGGA
>NW_008671009.1:283-1173 GCF_000695815.1 Acanthisitta chloris
GACCGTGGGTGCCCGTGGAGGGCCCCGCGTGTTCCTGCTCCCTCCAGGTCCTCCCTGTCCCTGGCAGATGATTAGCGAGTCCTTATTTATAAAGTTCAAACGATCTCATCACCGGGGCCGCTTGGTTTATTTTAGTCTATGTATGCGGAGGTATAAATATTTACTTAGGAAGAAATAATATTTACTGCTTACCAGGAAAGCAAGGACACTTTTATTTATATATTTATTTTAAATCCACGGCTGCCAGCGGCTTGTTGGAGGGGAAATAAGCTCCTGGTCCAGTTCCTCCCGCAGCCGAGCCCTCCGCATCCCGCATCCCGCCTGCATTTCACGCCGCCGATTTTCCTGACAAAGACAATGAATTATTTGGGCGTGAAAAAAACCAAAATCCGAGAAAGTTTTCAAAGGTGACAAAAATTTAGCGTTGTAAGAGGAAGAGAATAAAGTAGCAAACACTGTCAGTCCGCAGGAGACACTGAGATCTCCTCAGGCTCAATCCCCCAAACCGCCGCTTTAAATATGGTAAAGATACATGTTAATTCTTTTTAAAATCTTGGCTGTCTCTTAATTTTAACCTCGAAAATCTACATTAATGTATTTCTTTCTTTTAATTTTTGCCGTTAAAACTGAGTTATTAGGAATTAGCTGGGAAAGGTCAGTCCCTTCCCACGGGAAGAGCCACAGCTTTAACACCGATTATTTTCCTGATCTAAACGAAAGCTCCGCGCTCGGACACCGCACGGGCACGGCTTGAATAGGCAGAATTCTTTTTTTTTTAAATGTAAAATAAATAGTAAACATTGCTGAAATCGACCCAACGTTTTTTATTTAAATTATTTCCCTTATAATTAGCCGCGAACGCCGACCCAAAGCGTACCTATTCCGGCCGG
>NW_008671010.1:0-20129 GCF_000695815.1 Acanthisitta chloris
AGGAAGGAAGGAAGGAAGGAATTTTTGAAAACAATACATTCATGACCTGCAAAATTAAAGGAAGTACTTCTCTTAAGTGTGATTTACTGATTTAGTTATGAGCTTCATGCCTTTTATTACCAGATAGCTGCATTCATGGGATATTGTAAAAAATAATTCAGTGGGCACTAGCCACAGAGCATATGTTCATGAGAATTCAGTAGGAGACTGCCAGCACCCTGTCTCTGCAACGTAATCTAAATACAAGCTACAGGGGAAAGGATATTGTTTAGCATACTACTGTTATGCCACTTTGTGCCACTGGAGATGTCTTTCATGTTCTTTTGTAGGTTTTTCCTTTTCATTATAGCACTTTGGTTATTCTTTTTAATAGATTATATAATCATAATTGACTATTATAATTTGGAGTACCAGCCTTGTAGATGAAAGGTACACATTTGTTACACTATAATTAGATTGTACATTCTCCTTTTAAGAGTTTCATTTAATGGCAGTTTGCCTTAAGATTCTCATTTTAATTTAGTTTGGATGAAATAGAGGGAACTGAAGGATAGCTGTATGAAGAATTGGGTTTTGTGTGGCTTTGACTTACATCCTTTTCAATTGTTTGGGTTTTGTTAATCAGAGATCTCTTTAATGCTATGGGCTTTAATACTTTTACAGTCTATGAAACTACTGTTCTTCCTTTAGCTGTTATATGTATTTCAAGACAGAGAAAAGCTTTCTACCAGCTGCCAACCACTGCTACCTTTGTGACAGCAGTGAGTAAGCATTGTAATAAAAAGCAAATTCTGTTGCTGCTACTGAAAAACCTGAAAAAATTCCAAGATAAAGATATTGCAACTTTTAAACTAACCCCATTGCTGCAACTACTCATATAGGAGCATAAATCTGTTTGCCTAAACTTGGCAGGTTACTTCAGAACCTTACAAAGGCAATAGGGGTGTGTTAGCCTTGCATTCATGAAGCAGATCAGAAAACTATATGCATGGACTGCTTACAGTATGGGCAAACCCATACAGAGCATTCTCTTTTCATGGGGTTGAATGGCAGAAATGTAAACTACAGAATCATCAAACACACCCTTCAGTTATTGGCACTTTTCTTGTCATTCTTTGCATAGTGATATCAAACTCCACCTGTTCCTATATGCTGGGAACTTCCCAATTTCCAGTGTTTACTCATTCACTTTTGCCCCAACATTGTCTTTTATCTTTTAATCTCAGTTCTATTTCTTTACTGATTACCATATTATGTGTACACCTATTCTGTTGCCTTTGACTTTGCTTTCATCTTTTCCTAACAATGCATTTTCTTAAATCTGTGTTCTAGCCATGATTGCTTTTCTACTAGACTTTTCTTGTATTTATAATACTGATAAACCTTAATTTAATAATTTCCTCAGGTGCTTAGGAGACCTGATCTTTTCAATAGAGCCTTATCTATCCCCTTGATATATCCCTTTAGGCAAGTGCTTTTTCTTCATCTTCATAATTTATCACATGTTCACTGCCTAAAGACTTTGATTTCATTGCATCTTTGAATAGTAGTTTCATTTGTCCTCATATGAAAGATCTTATGTCGTATATTGTCCTTATATGAAAGGATTCTTCACCGTTTTCCTCCGCAGGACATCTTTCAGCCATCTAATATATTTTCATCTGAACTGCAGCTGCATCTCCAATTCCTGTATTCTTTCTTCATGAACTCTACTAGGTGGCACTCCAGGCATAGATAGCTACATCAGAAGCTACTTTAGGATGACGTGCTTTGCATTTAGGCATCTCTACTTTCTTTGTCATTCTCTAAATATCCTATGCTGTTGCAGTTGAATATTACCTTCCTCTACCAGATGAAATGCAGAGATAGACAGCTGAAGTAAAGATGTAATTTGGCCTCAATTGAAGTCAATAGCAAAACTGTCATAGCATAATTTCCTTTGAAGATAATTCATTGAGATGAAAGACCAAGGGATGGAATTGTTTTTATTTGTATACAAACGGGAAAACAACCTAGTAATGATCCAATATGCAAACACATCATTCTTTTCACCACTGGAAACTCAGGCCTAGAGGAGATATGAGTTCAAAATGAATCCAGTGCTAAGTCTGGTGTTTGAGAATTTCTGAGTCATTGTCTTCTTAGTACAATTAGATTATTAGGCTTGTTGTAGGCAGTATCTATCCAGAAAATATACATTCACACATATGGAGAGACCGAGATTGGGATTCTTTCTGTTGTTATCACTCTGGAGTGTTATGTGACTTCCTTTAGCTCAGAGTCTCACAGTAAGCTTGTATTGCAAAGTGGAGACCACTTTGCTTGTTTCACATGGTAGAATGAGGCATCATGAAACTAAATCACTTCCAGCATTACTCAGGAGGCTCATATCCACTGGAAGTCTAAGCCATAAACCTGAAAATCCAAATGTATGCAATAATTGCAAAACATCTTGCATTTGATTCTGAACTCCTTTAGTTTTGACATTGTAACATTGTCTTCATAACACAATATTGCTTTTATAGTACCTATTGGCCCCCTTGCTCTTTTAATTCATTTTAGTGGTTTTCATTTGAAAACACGAGAAAACGTTGCACAGATAATTTTAAAAGATGATGTGCATAATAAAGTCTAGTGTGATGCTTGTGGCAATCTCATACTGGAAAATAAACTGCAGGGTAGTACTAGCCATCCTTCAGAGAAACACCTCAGATTAAATAAGACTTAAATACATATTAAATAAACATAAAAATTAACTATGTGCAGGCAGAATTCTATGTCTGAGACTGCTTATATTTCTGACATTTGGCTCTTTTCTTAAGCTTTCCTCTAGAGATTTATGAGATCATTATGAGCTGCTCATAATGGAAAGAAAAACACTTGACAGGAGAAAGTATTCTCCCATCTATGGATCAGTGAATTAAACTGAATTGTTTAAATCCTCCTTAAAGTTAATGAACCAGCAGGAAAAGCCCATCCTGAAGACTTAATGTCTCAGAAACAATCACCTGGTGTCCCCAACATCTGATAGGAAATCCTCAAGTGTCTTTGTTGTTCTATTCCTTTCCCCAGAGACATGACCATGGCTGTCCTGGGAATCTTTCTCAATAAAACCTAAGGATAAACTAGAGCATAGATGACACATTCTACTAGTGACAGAGGAAATATAAAATATTTACAATTTAATCTTTTTTATTTACTGTGACTACTTATCTCCAGTGAGGATTTAGCTACTGTGTTTCACACTTGGGTCACTGCAGTTCTTTATTCCTGACATTGAATGGGAAAGGCATTCAGAAATTCCAGCTGTGCAAGACCAAATAACCCTGATCTCCTGGGATCATACCAGGTGTTGTTCTCCATATTTCTTACAGGCCCTCCAAAATAAAAACAATGCTAATCCACCAACCTGTTCTCTATTCTTACCCTGGGAAAACAACTGCTCTCCATGGAAGCTCCAAGGGCTGCAGTACTTTACTGTGAAGTGCTTAGGAGCTGAGATCAGACTGTTCTTGGCAGAGGGCCCTATGTTATGTTACTTTGTGCCAGAGCTGATTAGAATGAGTCTGATTCCAATCAATTTCAGATAACAATGCTGAACTCGATCTTTCTGCCAAGCCCTTCAATCAGTAACAAAGATAGTCATAAGAACTTTCAAAGGTACAGATCATCCAGTAAAGTCACTTGACCTCAGAAGAGGTGAAGAGCAGAGGTTTTTTACGTACAAACGGAGGCAAATCTCATACAGGGTATCAGGAAATGTTTGTTGAAAAACACAGGAGGAGCCATACTGAAGCTATTAAAAATGCAGGTTTAATTTCTAAAATAGTTCCAAGGAGATTTGGTTTTTCATGATAGCCACAACTGTAGAGGAAAAAGGCTGAGGGTGATGTCTGCTATGACAGCTTACAGATGCTCTGAGTAGGGTGTGCCTCTGGCAGATGGAATAAACAGTCCTTTATGCAGGCAGGCTTTGAGTTTGAACCCTGATGCCACACATAGGTGAGTGCACTTTTTGTATTCTGAGAAAAAAACCCCAAAACTTCTATTTCCAGTCACTCTAAATTAAGACTCTTCTAGCTTCTCAATTCACCTACTGTAGTGAAAAAATAAATTATTTGCATTACCTGAGTCTGGATATTGTAATTTCTGCCTGGATAATTTGCCAATGGATGCATTATTAATATCTGTGTATTGTGTCACTGAGGACTCCTTTATACTGGCAAATGCTCCTCTGAGACCAAGCAGTCAGTACCCAGAATCTAGCCATAAAATTTACAAACACAACTTGAAAACATAGTTGAGACTGAATCTTGTAGACTGCACATGCAGATTAGCAGGAGGAGGGAAATTCTTGCCAGAAGAGCTCCTCCTACCAGGAGAGCTCATCTGGAAAAGGGAGAAAATACCCCCTCAGCCTTCACATGACACAGGCCCTGAAGAATTAAGATGCAGGCTGGTTTACTGACCTGTAGATTTTTTAGAGTTCCCTGTCTTTTTAAGAACTATTTCTAGGTGAGAGGTGACTGATTTGCAAATATTCTTAAAGACATGACCATTAGCTGTATGTTAGTGGAGCTCAGAATAGTATTTAATGAGCCAGGAAGAAAAATAAATTGCTGAGTTGAGCTCAAAGTCTATAGTAGCTACAATGAATATGTGTTTGAAACATTTGGCATTAATTAGTCATCATCAGTTGCCTCCTGGATGAAAGCAAAGCCATCTTGAGCATCATAAAATCCATGAACTATAGTACATGTCTCCAGAATTTGATAATCCAAATGAATCAACTGGGCAAAACACTCTTCCAAGCCATTAAAGCTATTGATTCATCTGAATCTATAACATGTTATTAAATTTTTGTTCTTAGTATGATAGTTGATTTATATTTTTTTAAAAAAGAGGAAAGATTTCGTGTAGCTAGCACTTAAGTAGATGAATATCCCATAAAGAAATGCTCATAGCACACAGGGAGAGGCAGAAAGAGTACAAGGTAGTGCTAGTGCCTCCATCTGGTATTGCATAGGATTTGATGGATTTCATGGAAGTTTTGGTCTCTGCATTGGTGTCTCCATGAACACATCTTCCAAGAGACAGGAAAGAGCCAGCTACTTGTCTCTTAGAGGCAATACATCCCAATTTTAATCTGCCTCACAAGGACAGGTAAATTATTTCAATTCAACTTCTTGAAATCAAACCCTATTATTTGTAGGACTTCTCTCTGAATACCCTCGTAAGACGTCTTCCATTTGGGACCTAAAAATAGAAAACTAAATTCAGTTACATATTAAATATAACAAATTCCAGTTGTCCTAATGCACCAATGTCTTCTGTGTCCCCCCACAGATAAGTAGTTGTCAGGCTGGCACAGGACCAGTGTGGAATGGCTTTTATCCCTAAGTTGTCTGAACAGCTGTCTGGGCATGACCAGAGGACTTGGCCTCCAGGAATTCCTCTTGAAGTCAGAACCTCTGTGGAACTGCTCTGACCAGTGTGAAACCAAACCACCAGATACATTTTTGGTATGAAGCCATCAAGTATTCCTTGGCTTATTCTGTCCTAGGCTCAGGACAGAACAAAGTAAAACCTAGCAGCAGTCTGGTGTGCCAGTTCCCCTTAGCTGTGCCAGATATACCTGAACTGCAGCCAACAATCTGGCACAGAGACTCAATTAATCAAGAGAGGTTATACAACAAGCACAGAATTTCAGGCAGAAAAAATCAAATATATCTGTACACAAACCCCTCAATGTCCAGTCTGGTCACTTCTGCTTTGGCCTAGCTGTTCTGTGAACAATTTTTCAGCTTATCCTCAAACAGTATCTGTCCTTGATCATTTAATCAGTATTTAAAACTCTGCATGTGATGTTATTGATCCCACTTGTGCCTCCAGCACGTGTTTCCAATGGAAAATCCATCACAGAAGGAAAATGCAGAACACCTTCTCAGCATGTGCAAGAAGAAAATATGCATTTTTCTCCTTTCTGATTTTATAGTTAGTTGTATAATAGAAATAATCTCTTTTGTTTTCATATACTTGCAATAAATGGCTTTTGAGATCGATGAAATGTCTGAGCTTCACTTTGGCTATTAATCATTCTTAGTAGCCTTTTATTGCTTCATATATTACAAATAACAGAAATTATTCCTTAAACCTACCCAGATAGCTGAGGACTGCAAATTTCAAACCTAACTCTGAGAGACAAATCCACTGTTGGCAATCCCTGTCTTGTCTTTTATAATAGTAAGTAATAATAACAGCACTATGCCTTCCACTTGCAGATTTCAAACCCCACTGTACAATGTATTAAGGAAAAATGTACCTCACTTCTATAGCTAAAGATGAAGAGAAGGTAAGGGTATAGGTAAGAAATATCTGTGAAGATCCCTCACCATTTTTTCTCATTATCTGAGAAAGCAATATTTATAACCTGGCCACATTTGTAACACTTGCCCTTGGTGCCATCCTGCTAGCAAAGCTCTTTGGGAGCCAATCTTCTGGCTGCACTATGGGAACATGCACTGACTGCCCTGGGAGAGAAGCAGTATTACTGTTCCTGGTGAACATCAGCAAGACTGGTGTGAAAGAAATGTTCACTCAACAAACTTGCTCCACATGTTTCCTCGTATGACTAGTTCTCAGTCCCTATCTTTGCTTCCTACCCTCCTGCTGCCTAGTGTCTAATCGTGTTTGCTTGGGTAATCATGAAATAAAAATGGGCAGTGGCATAGAAGGATAGAAATTCCCTGTAAATTCGGGTTGGGGAAGTATGTTCTAACCCTGAGAATAATAGCATGTGTCTTTCACAAAGAATGAATTACCATGAACTTGAGCACAATGTGCTGTTTATTCTCTGGTATTAGAGGCTTCTGCATTGACATATATCTGCCTCTTGGATGCCTCTGCTTTGATCATCCATCATCCTGTATTCTAATAAAAATACAGAGCCTATTTTTCAGTTCAGTGGAATTCCATGTTTGTTTATTCAGGTGATGAGATCAGTATAATTGCCTACACGTGGGATTTACCAGGTCTGGTAAGAAACCACATGACTCCCGTGGCAATGACCTCTTTGAATGTGAGTGGTCAATTGCCAAGGAACAATCAGGCTGTTTTCATGACATGGCACAAAACATCTTACTATTGCCACAGGCTGTGTGAGGTCAAGCTGCGCGTGAATCCAGGCTGTCTGGGAATAGATGTTATTGGGAGCTCAGAGACAGAGCCCCAGGCATCTTGCTTCTTCCATATATTGCATTAAGGTAAGAGCAGATGGTCAATAGGTCAGGATGCCAAGTCCACCAGCAACACTGGCAACATACTGGGGTGTGTACAATAATATCAGTTTGACAGCACTGCAAATATATACCTCCTGATCCTAAAGATTTGCAGTCAGACAATATTCACCTGCTTTTCTGCAAGAATTGGAAAGTCAAAGTGAAACTGGGCTGGAATATCACAAGTCTTTTGTTTTGGCCTCAGCTGGTGTGAAAAAAACCAAGGGAAAAAGCAGCTTTAACGGTTTTGACAGCATTTTGATAATGGTCTCAATGACTGGCTGATTTTTTTCTGATTGTTTGTTTAAAATTTAAAGGACAGAATTTGATTTCTTCTGCCAAGTCTAATCTAGGTAGTCTAGTCTAAGTAGTCTAGTCTAGATAGTCTCCAATGTTACATTATCTTCAACACTGCCTCATGGTTTTAAAACATTATCCGGATTAGCTACCTCAATGCCAGAGTTTATTTTAATGTTTTCTACAATTTAATAATGATTCATCCTGCTGAGCCTAATTTTGCAGGCAAAATAGGTCTATACTATTAAAAACAGCAATTTTATGTCAAACAGGCAGTGTATGAAAAGAACAGCTGGAAAAAAGTCTGCATTAAACCTTCCCTGGTTTTCAAGAAAATTTCTGCATTTCCACTAGCTTTACCTAAGACATTCTGCCACTCTCTGAATTACCTATGTCTTAACAGTGCCTTCTTAGTCCATGGATTACTTCCCTTTGAATATTAGGAATCATATTTTAACAAGGGAAGTAGATATGATTTGCTTTTTATTCTCCAGCTTGACAGAAGAGGATCAAAAAGGAAAGCACTGGTTTCTGTTCCTTATGCATCACTGGTCAAATCGTTTCCACATTTCCAGTCTAATCTAAATTACACTTGTGTAACTCCAGAGTATGACAGAAGAGATGCAGGACTGAAACTGAGAGAGCTCTTGTAGCTTGCTCTTGGAAGTTTCAAAAAGTATTACTGACTTTCTCCTCCACTCTCACTTACTCTCCTACCCTACTTTTCTCAAAGACATTTGTTAGGGATGTCTGAAGGGGTTGTTCATACAGCTCAACAAGGTCTTGCCAGCCCTCCTCAGAACTGGGTGAAGTGCAGATCCTTCATATATCCAATGAATGCATATTAATCATATTAATGAAATAATATTTTGCCTCCAGCTACCTGAGGAAGAATATAAGGGCTCTTGCCTATATATAAAAATAGATGAATTGTGTCAAATCAGAGATTCAATAAGTTCAATTAGTTATTCTGCCTCTGCCACTGGTCAATAGCATATGTTTAAGTAAGACTATGTGAACACAGCATGTACAGAGTGAACGTTCCCCAATTTTAGAAACTGGCATTTTACTGTGATTACAAAAAGACCCTTATTAACTACTGAACAGAGCACAAGAGAGGGGATAGATGAGTTCTCTAAAGGACTTCTCCCTTGAAGTGCTTTGTGGCCTCAGGCAATTCACAAAGGTTGCGACTCATTTAGCAAGTCACTGTGAAAATATTCGTCTGGCTTTGCAAGTCAGTAGGGGCTCGATGCCCTTATAAAGTTGGGTGTCACCGCAGCATAGCTAGTGAGACAATAGCCATAAGATCTGCTACTGCCAATAAGGGGAAAATATGCTATGAAAAGTGCCTTAGAAATGCTCTCAAATTTTGAAAACAAAACAGACAAATTAGGTTATAAACTTAGATCCAGGGAAATATGCACAGAGTAGAAATTACAAAGACAAATTAGAATTATGTGGTAATATTAAAGTAACTTTTTTGTTTATATTCTAATAAAAATAACAGAAGAGCTAATGAGCGGAGAACAATTGCTTAAATGGCAGAGAACAATAGAATAACATTTCAAACATATGTTCAAAAAATTAGCAGCCCCAAAACAGAGACAAGGAAACTAATTTTGTGTTCATTTGAGAGAAAGGTTTTCCTCATACTTGTTATGTACAAAATTCTCTATGGCATCTAAGGGGAGTATACTATAAATTCTTTTTTCTTACAAAAATGATAAAATCTTATCTGCATTTTTCTTTATCTGCAAATTGATTTCAGAAAGCTCTAAGGTATTCCATGGGTATGTTTTGGAAACATTATTTGTCATATTTCTATTTTGAAGATGCAATTCTGAATCCATCAATATGCCTTCTTGTTTCACAGTAGTTTCCAAACATTTTTGACACAGTTTAAAAAAATTACATTGGTGACCAATTTTCAAAATCTTGAAGAGCAATATAACTCTACAGAAAAAAAACTATACCTCATGCTATGTCTCTTAATTTCTGTTTGTTCTTCCATTGAAAAGCAAAACAATAAAAATAAGAAATCTAATTTACCCTGTGAGTTGCATAAGTGGAAAAATATGCATGAGTTTCCTTGCTATATTCCAACAAATTGCATATTATCCATCAATAATATTATCCAGTCATGTGGAATATTAAATAATAGGTTGGCTGCTTTCCATAAATTTCATCAAATTTTCCTTTTATACATAAAAACAACTTCAATGAAAAAAGGTCAGTCAGAAAATTCTAATAGTTTCTTCACTATATCAGGTAGAACAGAGATTTTAGATGTCTGACGTAATGGAGTTCTGGCTTGTTTCATTTGATAGGCTCTCATCTTCTGTTTTGTCTGCTACTTGATATGGTAATAATTTTTCCACTAAAACTTTCCACACATCTTCAAGATTATGAAAAACATATTTTGTTCATTATAAAACTATAATTTGCGTAGTGACAAATTGTCACACAACCCTTAATACATATGTAGTCTAGTATATTTCTGTCATGGTTTAACCCTAGCTAGCCACCAAGAACCACGCAGCCACTCACACACTCCCCCACCAGTGGGATGGGGGAGAGGATCAGAAGGGTAGAAGCTAGAAAAACTCATGGCTTGAGATAAAGACAATTTAATAGGGCAAGCAAAGTCCATGGACACAAGCAAAGCAAAACAAGGAATTAATTCACTGCTTCCCAGGGGCAGGAGGTGTTCAGCACCTCCAGGAGAGCGGGGCCCATCACGCTCAGTGGTTCCTTGGGAAGACAAATGGCATCACTCCAAATGCCCCTCCTTCCTCCTCCTTCCTCCCACTTTATATGCTGAGTATGATGTCATATGGTATGGAATATCCCTTTGGCCAGTTTCGGTCACCTGTCCCAGCTGTGTCTCCTCCCAGTCTCCCATGCACTCCCAACTTCATTGCCAGCGTGGCAGTATGGGAAGCAGCAAAGGCCTTGGCTCTGTGTAACTGCTCAGCAATAACAAAAACATCTCTGTATTATCATCACTGTGTTCAGCACAAGTCCTAAACATAGCTCCATACTACCCACTGTGAAGAAAGTTAACTCCACTTCCGTCCAAACCAGCAGAGTTTATTTTGTTCTTTAGAGTGTCATGATCGAAGCATATATCCACTGCATTCAAGTTTCCTCAGAAAACGTAAGAATTAATGGTGAAAATTTATTTTTTTTAAAGTTTCTCCTTCAACATTACCTGCCATAAATAGGAATATGCAAGGTTTTTTCTCTCAAAATACTGCTTGATTGGCAGCATGGAAATGGCTTCCTCTCAAAGCCTGAATGTTGCGATATGGCAATAACCTGATCAGGTGGGTTAGCCTGTACAGAAAAGCTGACCAGAGCAGTTCTCTTCCAAAAGATGTTTTTCTAAAAAAGCTGTTTTCCAAAGTAATAATTTACTTCTTGAGTGCAGGAATGATGTATCAGAGGGAATGCATTCCACTCAATTTTATTGCATCAAAATCTCTGTGAAGAACTAGAGTTGAAATTTGTTCTCTGCCTCAGTCTTTTAGGAGCAGCATGAAAGATACTAAATGGCTGTGATCACAAGCATTTATGGCACATGATCTGCCTCCATCCACAGTAAATCACTGAGTCACCATACTGCAATATCATAACACCCAGAATATTCTTTTTCAGCTCAATGTACTCATATGGCTTCTGTATCTGCTGGGAACTAGGGAATTCCACCTACAAATCCATTCCTCTAAGTATAATTTAATCATAATTTGCTTTGTGAAAGGGAAATAGTAGTAGGCAAGTATCCTACTCTTTAGAGAAGGATACTCTATTCTTATGGTTGTCAGGAAAGTGGTCCAGACCATGAGGAACCAAACTCAGAAAAAAAATTCTGCAGTATAAGGTAAATTATTTTATTACTGGGTCTCTAAAAGCCTGAAAGGAAAGAAAAAAAATACAATACAGCAGAAGAATGCTCTAACACAACATCAGCACAACTGGTGAAAATCTAGAAGGGTATAACAAGGCTGGACATATTATAGTTGCATAAGCTCAGAACAGTTGTCAGCTGTTCCATGCCAACA
Source organism: Acanthisitta chloris (assembly GCF_000695815.1). Classification (NCBI taxonomy): domain Eukaryota; kingdom Metazoa; phylum Chordata; class Aves; order Passeriformes; family Acanthisittidae; genus Acanthisitta; species Acanthisitta chloris. The sequence goes on from NW_008671010.1 coordinate 11,639, forward strand.
TCTGTACTCATTGTGACTATCAATACTATACTTTTTAAATAAACAAACAAACAAAACTCCATAAGCCTAGACAAATTTCTAAAATGTATTTTGTAGGCTCAAACCTGTCTTCCCAAAGCTATAAATTTACCCACAGTAGGAACAGACCTGGGCAAATTGGACAGTTTGACAGAGAGACACTTTGCTAATTTATGATGATGCCAACAATTATCCTTCTTTCTTCCAGTTTGTGGAAAGGCATTAAGAATGCCTTCTCATCATTCCTACAGCACTCTGAGAAGCATAAAAGCCAAATAAATATTACATTTCATTTTGAATAATGTTTGAAATGTAACTCTTGTCTTATTGTGCGTGTGACTGTTCACCTGAACAGGTCTGTGTATCTGGGAATGAAACTGAACATTATGGGACAGGAGAAATGCCCTTTGGTTGAGTTGAGTCATAAAGTGCTGCATTATATATTACATTTCTCCATACCATGGCCAGTGGCCAACAGTATTGAAACATAGCTTTCATTAATGTCTAACTAAATTAATTGCAGTGGGTCCTGCACTCTGCTGTCATGAGTTATGTAAGCATATTGGTGTCAGTGAAACCAAGTTGAGCTATTCATCAGAAAATCAGGGCTACCAGCCTGCTTAGACTTAAAGTCATAGTTGAGCATCTTGGTACTGTTCAGGTGTTTTAAAGAGTGAATTGAATACAGTAGTGTTTCCATCAAAGAACAGTGTGTGCTGCATTTGAAGTGTCTCCTTAATATCTTTGTGGAGCTACTATATTAGTAACCACCACAGAACTCTGTAACAGACCCTGCTGTCCCTTATGGCACCAGGTTTTGTCAACCTTTCTATTTAAGATAAATTATATTCCCAGTAATAGGTAAAATGTTACCGTTAGACCAGGTTTTGCTGTTGCTGAGAACATCACAAGTGAGGAATTGCAGGACAATAGAACAGAATTTGCAAGAAAAACCTTACACAATAAATCCCCTACAAAAAAAAATTAGCATTTCAGTCCCGATGAGGCAGAAGTCCTGGATAACATCCAGCAAACACAGCCGAGCAAAAAAGCTGCAGCTTAATATGTTCACTTAAACAGAAGGAGCTTTCCCACTCCAGGCTGCCTTCCTCCCTTGGCAGCCCACTGCCAGTGTATTGTCTGGATTCATGCAGTACAGGACAGTATTTCGCACATCATCACCTCCTGACCGAGGAGGGTAATGCAGCCCAATGCCCATGAAGCCCTGTCAGTTCCCCAAATACAGAAGAGGGGTTGTATTATGTTGTAGATGAAGTGCCATGCATGCCAATGATGAAATATGATCAAGACATAATTAAGTAATATCAACCACCATAATAATGAAAGGATCAAATAGAATTTGTGTGTGAAAGGTGTGCGAGTGTAATGTTTGACCTGAGTTTTGTTGCGCACGAGTACCCTGGAACTCCCACCCTGTTCTTCCTGCTAGGATTTACCTGCCCACCACAGCTGAAAGGTGGGATAATAAGCAAACTGCCACTCAATCTTCATCAAATCTCCAAGTTCACCCATCTGCACATTCTGAACCCAGAACGCACAGCTGTGCTCTGTATTTCCTGAAACTTAATTGAATGATTCTGAGTACAAGCAAGACACAGACACACGAAAATGTAGGAGAAAAATGCATTCACAGAGGTTGTTAAATTATTTATGTCATGCTAGTTCTTTTAATGCTTAACTTAGTGCATCTAGGGAACTATTTAATTAAGTTTTCTTTGAAAGATCCCAACTATTAGCATGTTATAACAGGACTGGGAAGTCTAACCATATTCTCAGTTGAAGCTTTACTATAAAAATGTAATATTGACCTTCCTGCCTCCAGGTACGACACTGAGGAATGAATTTATAATTGTCTCTACAAAAAAATAAAAAAACCTCATCAGCATAAAAGTTCTGGAGAACTAGAAATTAAGATTTTTTGAACAAATTTTCTTCATGACCCACTTTTGTACATGTCAGTCATTATATGGAGCCTTCATATAAATTTGATTAGGAAACATCAATCAAATGATACCTTTGATGCTCTTATGTTTATTTATTAATAATAGTCAAAAAGTCAAGTTTCCTGGAACAGGATAGTAATTAAGTTACACAAAAATCTGGGATTCTCCCCTTTCAATTCCAAGATGCATTCTAGCAACACCAAAGGTTCTCTGTCCCCAGTTTTCTTTACAATCCTGCTATATTAATATCTTCTACTTTATCTCAGACTCTTTTGTGTTTTGTCTTTGTTTCTTTTCATATTTATCTGTGCCTGTTCACAAAGTTGTTGCTCAAACAAAACAACAGGCAGACCTCATGTTCACAGACAAAACTTGCCATGAAATACCATGGTATTGCTTACTTGTACTGTTTTATGTAAAACCCACAAGGACACATCCAGTTTCTCTTGTGCAAGGAATGGTGTGCAAGGAATGCACTGAGAAAAAATGATGTATAGTTGCATAGACTCCACTCAAATTGCATCACCATTAAATTACTTCCCTGTGTTATTAACACTCTTTATTAAACTCAAGTTAGATATGTGAATAAGAGTTGCTAGGTATTTTTGTTCTATTTTTGCAATGATAAACAGGGGCTGTGGGTATAAATTTTAAAGAGAAGAATCAGGGCCTCTTAAAGGTGTATAGCCTCATAAAATTTAGGGTAATTCAGGTTGGAAGGGACTGTCTAGTCCAACCTCCTGCCCACATCAGGGTCATCCCTGAATTCAGACCAAGTTTCCCAGGGCTTTGTCCAATGATGTCTTGAAATCTTCCAAGAATGGAGATTCCACAGTCTCCCTCAACTGGATTAGTTATCCTCATAGAGAACATTTTTACCTAATATCTATCTAGAAGCTGCCATTTGGATTTATAGCCATTGCCTCTTATTTTTTTACTTCTTTCTATTATACTTCTTACTATAATATTCTTATTCATTTTCTTACTGTCTTGACAGCTTCCTCATAGGTTTTGGAAGCCTACTGTTTTTGATTTTTTTCTGCTATACCTTCTTGCCTTCTCTTCTGCAGTCTAAACAAGTCCACTTCTTCTCATATGAAGCCATAGCTCTTCATTTCTATCTGTCTAATGCTGAGGTAAAGCTGTAGAAGGGAGGCAGATTTATGTGAACCTATTCTAAAAAGGAATAGGACATGCTTTTATCACTATGTTGCAATTAATTGCAAAGTTAAAGGATATCTTTCATACCACTGCCATTAAATGGAACCTCATAAGCAAGTGACCATCTCTAGGCAGAAACAAAGAGCCACTAACTGGACCACAGACTGTATGAAATCCTTGCAGTTCTGAGCTGGGTAGCACTCACCTAAGGCTTTGGTCAGCATGGCAGCAAACTGCCTTCATTGCTTCAACATCCAGGTGTCTTAAAAAATTCTTCATTATTCACAGTAAATATGACAATCTAGAAGATTGCCCAGAGAATTTAAAGGAAGAGGTTTTTTCTATCCTCAAAGCTAAAAGAAAAAAAAAAAGCCAGGAGGTTGAAAAGAGCAAAATTATTCCATTAGTATATATTCCTTATCATTCTCGACCTTGACTTCAGCCAATTTGTATTACACATGTAGAAGTTGTCCATCTATATTTATATGACAACCCAACCACTGAGAATAAAAAGACACAAATAATCTATTCATATACACACACATGAAGTTATAAATACGTCTATTGGTAATTAAATTGGACTAGGCTATGCATGCTATCCCCCAGCTCAGTTCTATAAAAATTCAAAATCCGAACTTGATTTGTGCACTGACAGAGAATGTGTGTGTCATGCATGTGTCTATTTCAGCCCCTGGGAATGATTCCAGCCAGATAATCGCTTGGGAAACGTGTGATCTACCAGAGGCTTGTTTCTGCATTAGTTCAAAGGTCTATTAGCAAGTATACAGGAAAACTGCAGCCTTTGAGGGACAATAAAGCATAAAACTATAAAATGCTGTAATTCAAGGCACACATCTCCTTGAAGACACGAAGTGTTCCATTTGTACATACTATTATCAGAATTAGAGTTATAAAACAGCCTTATTTTAGAATCTGATCCATCTGGCTCACCTTTGTTAATTAGTAAGGATGCTACTTAATAAATAAAACTCCCAATTTCCTTCAAGGAAGGCCTTGCTAAGATCTGAAAATCAGGATTTCATAGGTTCTGTTATGGTTATGACATGTCAAAGAGAACAGAGTTATAAAATGTATCTGAGACATCACTTACATATCTGTAGGTCAGAAATGGGATACAAATTTCCAGAGGTGTGAGGCGGATGCTGAAGGAGCACTCACTTTGTGTGAAAAATCTGAAGTGGTCTTTCTAGGGTGGAGGGTGGGGGTTTGGGGGGAAGAGAAAAACCCAGCTTTGCATGAAAAACAATCTCATGGAAATATTTTACTCAGTCATTCTCACAGAAGTTGCAAGTAGAATTTATTGGATTACTGGAATTCTTGAATTACCAGAATTCTGAAAGGTTTATGCCTCAGAAATATGAAAGGTTGCCTCCCTGCTTTTACAAAAGGCACAGCTGTGTGTTTCACTGTAACATGCTTTATGGCACAAGAGATGTTTCTTTCCTTTTGTCTTGCAATGTGTCAGGCATACCCCAGGTATGTAACAAATAATAAATAAAATAACAGTGTTAGCATGGCTAGGATTAGAATACTATTACCATACTCTGGAGTGTCTGTCTCATGCTTTTTCATCTCACTCTTGGCAACCCACTTGCCAGTTCACATCGCAGTTTGAGAAAGATCTGCCAGGACATCAGCTACATATGAGAACAAGAAACCCAGGATCTATTTTTTATTAACTTGCTCTCTGCATGGGTGTACCTCAACAAGACCTTTCAGTATTGCTTGGGAGTACTGGCCAGTGCAGAAGTGGAATGCAATTTCTAACATTCCTTCCCCATGAATTCTTAATCTGTGCTCTGAAGAAATGGGCAAAATACATATTCTCAAGTTTTTCCTGCCCTTTCTCTGCTCTAATCCTTTGCTTGTGTGACTATATTGAATGTGTTAGGAAAGTCTGGAGAGGAGGTCTGTCTCTAGTAACAATTATCTAGGTTGTAGCAATTTGGTACATACAAGAAGATGAATGCAAACTGTCCAATAAATCCTGGAACTCACCCTGGCATGGCACCAATATAGTTAAACATACTCACAAGAGCTCCACCTTTATTTTTGTCTGACAGTTCTCTTTTTCTCCCTGGATTGCCATGTAGCCCTTTTGCTCTGTCTGTTCAGATTACGCAGTAGCTCCTCTGGTGTCTCTTTCAATTTTTTCCATGCAAATGCATTCCCTGTGATACATTAAAATTTGTGCACAGAAGACTTCCTTGGGCTTGCTGTTGCTTTGGCACACTTACCTTTATGCATAAATACTTAATATTAAAATGTACATATTAATAAATACCTGGCAAAAATATTGGGAGTATCTACAAAAGTAAATTTTGACCATATATGTCTTAATAGACTGCCAGCATAAAATTTCCCTTCTGGAAGACCATCGATTTTCCTCCATGGCTTCACTAGTTCTGTGTTTGTGTTGGGCTGTGGAGGCACTTTCAGTAACCTAGACTGATGGTGACAAAGGCTTTGCTAAGGAAATAGATTCAAATGTGTGAGAAAAGACCATGCTTGTCCTCAGGCAGGGGCAGACAAAGAAAACATTACAGGTATGGCCCCTAGTACTACAGGTCATATTGCTATATACATAAAGACTTAGTGAATCTCTTAGTCTCAAAGGAGAATTGGCAGGTAAGATTCGATATGAGGATATTCAAGTTTTGCAACTGAGAAGTTAAATTATCCCTGAATAACTCTTCAGTGCTCCTCCTCCTTCCCTAGATGCCTTTGGATGTGATTTGAGCTGACACCCACAGTTGTGTGTTTGAATAGCTCTATTCAGTGCTAGGTTACAGTTTACATGTCAGCTTCCCAGACCTAAAAACCATGAAGCTCTTGATTATATTTGTCAGCCCATCCTGAGTTTTTACTTCATTATGAAATTTATTGAAAAAGAAACATTGAGCACTTCATTTTCCTCTTTCAGATCTTTTAAATGTACAGAAAACCTTACTGAATAATATATATTCTCCCCAAAGGATTTGGATATCTCTATCAGCAATAGCTTATAAAACCGAAAAGTTTATTTTAGGAACTTTGCACAACTAAGTTGTCTCTTGTTAATGAACAGTTTTGTCCTTTTTGAATTTAAAATATATAAATGCAACATAAATCAAAACACATATAGATCTATATATACTTTGCACAGAAAATTTAAACATTTAAAATGAATGAATTCTGAAAGGAGCAGCTTTGAGTGTTATTGACTGAAAAAGCAGATGGTGCAAGGATACATTAGTGTCACAGAGCATTACCTTCATCCTTAGGAGTGGAGATGGCATCTCAATGATGCACTGGGGTTTTTTTTCATTGCTTTCTGGGTGGTGCAAGTCATAAAACATAAAACTCCCTGTTTCTGACCAAAGTTGTGTACTGAAGAACTTAATGTATCTCTGATTTACTCTTTGCATGTAGATTGCATCTCTAAGGCGAAAATTCAGCTTAAAGCCGGCAAGTCATCACCTAAAACTTTAAATAGAGTGTAAGTATGACTTAAATAATGCATGATCCTTAAGCTAGCCTTTTCAGAAGGATAAACTCAGTTAAAACTCAAAAATTAGACCTGTTTTCCACTATAAGGAGGATAAAGTTTTGGCACATGAAGACATCTAGTTATTTCTTTCAATTTACTCTTTCAGAGGCCTAAATATTTTCCCATCACGTAGCCATGTGAAACATGCTTGTAAAAATAATTGAGTTTTTTAATAACAACCTTTACAGTTGTTCAAACATAACATGAAAATCTGTGCCAGCCCCAGAGTGCATTCTTTGAGATTTTGTGCAATTTTAGAATCTGGTGCATTTGAGACCTTACCAATCTTTACAGCTACCAGAAAGGAGGTTGCAGCTACCTGGAAGGAGGTTGCAAGTCAATCTCTTCTTGCAGGTAGCAAGTGACAGGACAAGAGGAAATGGCTTTAAGGGGGAGGGGGAGGTTTAGATTAGATATTATGAAATATTTCCCCACTGAAAGGGTAGTCAGGCACTGGAAAAAGGCTGCCCAGGAAAGTGGTGGAGTCACCATTCCTGGAAGTGTTCAAGAAACATGTGCATGTGGCACTTGGGGACATGGTTTAGTGGTAACACGGTGGTGCTCTAACAGTTGGACTTGATGATCTTAGAGGTCTTTTCCAGCCTTATGATTCTATCATTGCAAGGGTCACAGTGTCTTGTTCCAGGCACTGCCATTCCCCAAGCCAGAAAGCAGCAGCAGCCAGGATGTGGCAGAGAGGTAGCCACCTTCTTTCCCACCCACCAAGTTCTTTTACAGGAAGAACAAACTAGAAAAGATCACATGAACAAACCAATAAAAGGGATCCTATTCATCACAGAAAGATATTTCACGAAAATACAATTCTTTTTATTAAGCGTATTATTCTCAGTTTATTTTAGAACAGTCTCAGAACAAGGTATTTTGCTGCAGGAATATTCAATACCTTTTTCTGGCTTTACTCAGAGGTCACCCTTGCCTCTTACACCATTACCTGTCTTCTCAAACACACAGGAATGGACAAGCCTGTCTGGGGCCTCACTGTGTCACTGTGACAGAACCAGGAAATGTTTCCACTCCAGCATGACATTTTAATCTCCATTAATTTTCACCTACTTTGAAAGAGAATCCTCTGGAAAAAAGTCAACATTCAAAGCCTGTCTAAGTGTTCCCTGGGGTTTGCTGTTCAGCCAGACATCGAATGTGTGTCTGGATGGCACCACACAGAGAACAGCTGTACGTCAGCAGGATGGAGGAGCTGGATGACCATATGAGTCTAACTGCTGCTTCTTGATCAAGGTTAAAATAATTTATAATAAATTGCCATCTGAGACTGGGCCTTGATCCAAGCATGCACACCAGCCTACAGTGTCCTTTTGCTAAAGAAGATGCCGAGAGTGCAGGGACTTGCCCTCAGTATAGAGAAATAGTCTGTGCTGCATCTAAATTTCTCATGCCTTTCAGAAGAGAAGGTGGCATGAAAACATGCCTGTGGCAGCACAACTGCCTTTGGAACTGGGGTGTACCTACTCCAGGAAACCACTAATCATACTTCAGAAAGACGAACAGCATAGCTATCTCTTAGATGTAAAGAGGGGAGATTCTGAAACCTCTCCACACTGTCCAGCCTTGTGTTGCCTTGCCTGATTTACCTTCTTGTGATAATTTTGACCCATTCACAGAGTAACTTCCATGAGACCATGGAGAAGAATCACTTGTTCCTGTATGTCTGTCATACCATCTTTTGTATCACAATTAGGGGAGGGTACAGGAACAATAGGGAAGAGAATTTTAAAGTGGGACACTATTTAAAAAAAAAAAGAATTTGTTTGCTTTAGCT
>NW_008671010.1:20151-42688 GCF_000695815.1 Acanthisitta chloris
GAAATATCAGCATGATTTTTAAATAACAATTCAAGTTGAGTAAAACTGGTGAGAACCAGTAAACTGAAATTGGCTACCAGAGAGAGCTCATTTGGTTCAGAATGGTCAGTGGATTCATTTACTTTGGCAAAAATACTGAATAACTATGAAAGTTTACAGACTTCAAATACGCTGTTGTTTGTATATTTCTATGCATTTAGAAGATGATGGCAGAAGATGGATTGCCTGTCAGTGTTTAAGTTGGTAACACAGAAAAAAGTTATTGAATGAGAAAATGTTTCTATGATAACTAGTGGGTGCATGATGATTCAGACTTGACACAAAGGGCCCATGTGACAATATATGACTATAGTGATGCATATCGATAAAGGCATTACAGGCACCCACAGTGAGCACATTTGGATACTCATCTCACTATTGTTCTGATTAATGGAACCAAAACAATCCCTTTCCAAGTGGCAAACATGCATACTTTGAATAATACATTCAGCCCTAGCCAAACTTGCAGATCACCCTGAACACAGGCTGTAAAAAGAGAGCAGCTTGTCTATTTATTTATTTAATAGTGAAATGAGACAAGAAGCTAAAATGAGGTCACAGATACCAATATTTTAATGGGTCCAGTTATGACTCTGAAATTGTGAGTTGCCAGAGAAACAGTGAAAAGTTGGTGAAATGCCTTTTGATTAAACAATTCTCAGAGTATCTGGTAAGCAGGTAGAGGCCCCAGGTAGGCACTACCTGGTTAAAGGTAGGATTTGTCTTATCTACTTTAGCCTTCTGGAAGAACCTCTTTGCTAGGTTGTATTTATAGGCAATGGAGGGAACAAGGCTCTGAGAAGGTCTGTCTCAGGAAGGGACACATTGTTGATTTGAAAGTATAAAAAATCTTTGATTTGAAGTCTTGTGACTGTAAGGTCAGTTGTTGTCTCTCTGTAGGTGATAAGCTTGATTTAGATACCTAACATTTAAATAGTTGTAATTAGTAAAGATTAGTCCTTTAAATGCTCACTGCTTAATTAAATGCAGCCTCTTTCTCTTCTAAAAGCCAGGTTTATCAGTGAAAGTACATGCTACAGATTTCAGGTGATGGTGAACAAATGGTCAACATCCTACACTGTATGTCCATTGTGAGACCCAGCTTAGGCACAAGGGTATGCTGAGGTACAAAATGCTGGTAAATTGTGGCATTCTGACTCCTTCTGTATTAGTCAGTTCAGGAGAAAAGATGGGACTTCCTTGTGACACAGCCTTATGTATCACATAAAACAAACAAACAAAAACCCAAACAAATAAAAAGCATGTCACATTGAGTATTTATAAATCTAATGTTGCAGGCTCTTTTTTTTTTCGAGTGACAACTCGGCCAAATGGAAATAGGCTGGTTACTTGAGCAGAAATTAAATGAAACACAGTGAGAAGTGGCAGGTTTCCTCTTCTGTGTAGGTTAATGAGACCCTGTAGGACAGCAAGAAGGTGGTTTTAACTGTTCTGATTAGGTTGACCTAAAAGCCACTTTATGATTCACACACAGAAAATGTAATTTAAAATGATCAAATTGATGTTCAAATACAGACTAGTTAGCAATACAGATTTTGAAATACCCTCTTCACAACATCTTCTCCTTCCAACCTCATGCCCGGTTTTATTGAACATAGTGTCCTGGGCTGTGAGCAGTTCCCACCAGAAATCTTGTATGTTTTAACAAACAGGGTAATTTTCCAGCACTCTTTCAAGTGACATCTTTAAATACACCGGATATAAATTCAGGAGAACCATGTCTCACCCCTTCTTATCCCTCCTTTGTGACCTCCCAAGAAGTAGTCTCTTTGAGGGATGCATGTGGTTACCTTGCTAGTGAAATCTGTCTGGGAAGGAACTTGCTGAAAGCCTTCACTGCACGGGAGTGCGCTGCTGGATGTCTGCTTTGGGGAAGCTGTCCTAGAAACCTGCTGGGAATTCTCTTGTTATAGATGAACACTGTCCATGCTAGGTTTTTCTCCTATTGCTTAGCTATTTTTGTTAGTGGTGTAACTTCATTACTGATAGGGAACTACTGGCATTTTAATCAGGGCCATTTCGTTCTAATCAAACTGCTGGTGTAAAGGGAAAAAGAGGATGTATTTGATCCATCCTTCTAGAAAGGCAAAATTATTCTTGTTGAATATTATAGAGCCAGAGAGGTAAGACTCTTCAGATGATTAGAGGGAAGATTTGAAACTTAATTCTACAAACAGTAGTTTGAAACCTAAGCTGCAGGTTCTGCTATAATGAGAGCAACAGGTTGGACAAGTGAAAGAACGTTGTGAGACATATATGTAATGCCAATCAGCACATTAAGTGCTCTTTGTAATTGTAAAGAACACCCTTTGTGTGTGTTAGAAACATATTTGGACAAGGGATATCAAAGAGGCATAGGAGCCAGTTCTTTTTTTTTTTTCTCCATTAGTACATAGCCTGAAGTCTTTTCTAGGCCAGAAAAAATACATCTCCTTAGCGTGTTCACTGTCCTAGAGCAAATCAGTAGAGATCAGAGCTTGTGAATGAAGCCCTCTATAGACAGATGCAAATAGCCTCAAGCTCGCAAGCCCCAGTCCTCATTGGGGATTTCAATCACCCTGATATCTGTTGGAAGGGCAACATGGCAGTGCATAAGCAATCCTGCAGGTTCCTCAAATGTGTTAACGATAACTTCTTTACACAGATGATAGAGGAACCAACAAGAAGAGGAGCCATGCTGGACCTCATGCTCACCAACAGGGAAGAGCTGGTGAGGAAAGTGGTGCTCCAAGGCAGCCTTGGCTGTAGCAACTACGAGATGGTGGAGTTTGAGATCCTCAGGGCAGTGAGGAAGGCACACAGCACGCTCACTGCCTTGAACTTCAGGAGACCAGACTCTTCAAGGCAGAGTCCCTTGGGATGAAGTCCTGGAAGGCAGAGGGGCCCAAGATTGCTGGCTGGTATTCAAGAATCATCTACTCCAAGCTCAGGACCAATGCATCCAGACACAGAGGAAATTGGGTGAAAATGCCAGAAGGCCTCCATGGATGAATAAGGAAATGCTGAGGAAACTCGGGGGGAAAAAGAGGCCTTTAGGAGGTGAAAGGGAGGACAAATGGACTGGTAGAAATATAGAAAAGTTGTAAGAGAAGCTAGAGAGACAGTCAGGGAAGCTAAGGCACACGTTCCTGTTTGCACCCACAAAGCCAAGCTTACCAGCATATGACTGGTGAGATTTGTGTCTATTGCCTTGTAAGGTTCACTAGTGTAAGGTGTGTTCCAATACTCATATGTGCGACATGGACAGAGAGTTTCAGTCTGGACGTGATCCCTACAGTGCTCTTCTGAACTTGTGGCTACTAATACCTCTGTTGTTTTCACAGACAAGTGATCGGAGCCTGCAGGGATCCAGGACATGCTCAGCACACATCTACATGCTCAGTTGCAGGCAGACATTAGATGGCTCTGCCAAGACAGCAGGAGGCAAATGAAATCTCCCTGGACAAGCTGTCAATTTGCTTTGCCTGGGGTAACAGACTGTGCAGTTCAGTCTCTGGGTATACGCAGGGTGGACATATGCATGACCATGCAATTTCTCATTTCAGAACTGCTGCTTAACTTAAATAGCTTTCACAAGGGGAAGGGGAAAAAAAAGCACCTGTGCTCCTCTCCTTGTGTTCTTAAAATTGTCTTGAAGATTGGCTGAAACTGACCCTATAAATACAAGTCAATTAGTGTATAGAAGTATGTGGAGTTTTTTATTCAGTAACTACAATATGAAAGAGATAGAAACTGCTGTACAGTCCTGGTGCCCAGAGTAAAACAAATATGCTGAGAAAACTGCAAAACCAGAATCACAGTAATGATGGTAGACCTGTAGGAAATACCAAACAACTTAGCAAAATAAATTTGTTTAGCTTATGCAAAAGTTTGATTTATAGTATGTTTACCTCTAAAGAGGAGAACACCTGCTCACCAAGAAGAGTCTTAGTGGGGATCAAAAATACTCACTGGAAATGGAAAACAAAGTTCACATTGTACAGAGAGCACAGGTTTTAACATTAACTACTGAAATGAATAATGCTGAAAAGTGGTGTTTTGTTTCTGGAGAATATTCTTTAATCGTAACTGGTCACTGAGCTCTGGCATATCAGTCAGTGCAGGTGGTCACTTCTGGCCTTCAAACCCCATGAAAATATGAACTATAAGTGGCTGGACTCAGGAATGCATAATGTAGCAATAACATTTCATCCTTTCCTAAGAGTGGCCATAGTTTTGAAATGCCACAAACAACAAGGAGGGGAGATGGCTACACTATCTCTTTGGCAAATTTGTGCAGATAAATCCTAACCTTAATTTATATTAATGCTTTTTTTTGGTTTATCTAAACAATATGGAAATTATGACTCGGGTAAAATAAGAAAAGTTGCACTCCATAAAATGTAACTAGAGCTTCACATAGTAAAAGTTAACCAGAGAGCTGGAATTTCAGAGACATTTGGCACAATGTTTATCAGAATTGTTTTTAATATGCAACTGTCAAATTGTATATATCCATAATATATCGAATATGGAGCCTTCCTAAGATCTTTCAAAATATGAAGCCATTATTATACCTGGAGTTTAATTATGTCTTAACTTCTTAGCACAAGAGAACCTTCATGTTCTTGAAAGCTGTAAGAAAATGTTTTTGCCCTTGAAAAACTGACAATGAAAGTTTGCTTCTAGATATAAGCTGACTTTTCTCACTAATTTATAAAAATAGAAATGAAATGTTTTCCAGATTTCCTTTGCCCATAGTATTTGTTGGGAAAATGTCTATTTTGTTCAAAACTTTTTATTGTGAAAAAGATATTCTGTGAGAAAAGCAATCCTGTGGGAAGCTCTAGTTACTGTCTGTAGCCCATTTTCTTTTTGTGTCTGTGTTTGTGGTGTTTCAGTTTTCTTTAATTTTGAAAGAGAAATTTCCTTTCTTTGTGACCAAGTTATTTGTCTCCCTGCTCAGCTTATATTGTTTGACATTTCAGGGGGAATGATTTACAGTTCAGAGGCATTAAAGTTAGGATCATCACAAGCTTTTATTTTGGTGAAATAAACACATTTCTCTGTTCTTCCTCTTGCCTGCCAGCACTGGTGACTATAGGTATGCTGACAACTGTCAGCACAATTAACATGTGTTGGGGAAAGAGAAGGGAAAGAATATAGCAAAGAGCTCTTTGCTATTATTGTTGGAAAATTTCTTAATCCAGTAACAAAATGCAACATGTTAGAAGCCCAATTTCCACAGTTACAGTAATTCTATAATTCAAATTAAATTTCTGCAGTCTCCCTTCATGCTGGCATCAATAAAGATTCAGCATAACACCCGCCCCCCAAACTGATAGCATTTAGTAATAAGATTTTCCCTGTTTACAATGGAGTCTCTTGCAGTGCAGTGAAGTTCATGAAAATCAAATAATTTTTGAATGACCTAACCTCCTAGTTTATAGAATAGATTGTCCAGGGATTGGAATGGACCTTAGAGAGTGTTTAATCCTAACCTCCCCTGCCCTGGTCAAGGATACCTCCCACTAGACCAGGTTGCTCAAGGCTTTATCCAGCCTGGCTTTGAACACTGCCAGGGTTGGGGGAGAGGGTCCATATTGGGACCAGTACTGTTTAATATCTTCATCAGTGATATAGGGAGTGGGATCAAGTGCACCCTCAGAAAATTTACAGATGACACCAAGCTGAGTGGTGTGGTTGACCCACCTGAAGGACAGGATGCCATCCAGAGGGACATGGACATCTTGAGGTTCAGCAAGGACAAGTGCAAGGTGTTGCACCTGCGTGGTGGTAATCCCAGACATGAGTACAGACTGGGAGAAGTAATCACTGAGAGTAGCCCAGCAGAGAAGGACTTGGGGGTACTGATGGATGAAAGCTGGACATGAGCCAGCAATGTGCACTTACAGACTAGAAAGCCAATTGAATCCTGGGCTACATCAAAAGCAGCGCGGGCAACACGTCAAGGGAGGTGATTTTGCCCCTCTACTCCACTCTCATGAGAAACCACCTGGAGTGCTGCCTCCAGTCCTGGTATCCTTGGCACAGGAAATACATGGACCTGTTGGAGCAGGTACAGAGGAGGCCACAAAAATTATCAGAGGGCTGAAGAACCTCTCCTATGAGGAAAGACAGAACGAGCTGCATTTGTTCAGTCTGGAGAAGAGAAGGCTCCAGAGAGACCTTATTGCAGCCTTTCAGTGCTTAAAGGGGATATAGAAGAAAGCTGGGGACAGACTTTTTAGGAGGGCTTGTTGCAATAGTACAAGGGGTAATGGTTTTAAATTAAAAGAAGGTAGATTCAGACTAGATATAAGGAAGAAAGTATTTTACAATGAGTGTGTTGGGGGACTGGAAACATTCAAGGCCAGGTTGGATGCGGCTCTGCTGATCTGATTCCTCACTGCAGGGGTTTGGACTAGATGGCCTGTGATTCTAAGATGCCTAGTTTTGCCCTTGTTGAGTTTTGCAGCACTGTTCTCTTTAATATTAACAACTTTTTTTTCATCCCCACTGTGTTGCCAGGAAAAAAGGGATGAAAGCAAAATGACATTTCTGTACCTGCAAGACAGACAGCACAGCTGACAAGATGCTGTGTTGGTGACAGACTGAAGAAATCTTGGCTGGATAATGCGAGGCACAAAACAAGCCTTCAGTATCACAAAACAGATATATATTATATTCTTCCATACTCTACTCATCACATTGCTTACCTTAGTGCTTAGTTCTCTATACCAGTTAGCACTGGTCTCAGTAAATTCTGACCTCTGTCATATAACAGGACAATGAGGTTTTGTAATTCTGGAATAGGTCAGGTATCTGAGGGCAGAAAATAAAGGTCAATTGTCTCTTTGTATCATTCCTGTAAACCACAGCAGTCTAGGTAGTTTAAACCAAGCATAAGGAGAGATTCTGCCAGAACTGCTTCTGCAGCTCTGAATTTAGCTCCAGGAGACAAATAAATACAAACAAATCTGCATGTCATGGGCAACAAACACAAAATAATCTCTCTCATAATAGCAGTCTAATAAAATGCATATAAAATAAGAAAGGAATGGGTATGGGAAAGACAGAAAGAGAAAAAGAAGTTCCATCCATTATTGTGTCTTCCTCTTTGTAACTTCAAGTTTGCATTATCAAAACACAATTGAGCTCATAATTACTAAAGAACCTTTAAAATACTCCCATAATTTTCCTCTCCCCTGTAGTTTCCATGAAACACATGCATGTGCATATTAAGTTATATTTTATGATTCATGTGGGGAAACTTAGCTCAGACATATCTTTTTGTTTGCTGCAAGAATAGCCTAGATTGACTTTTTTTGGCACATAAATTCTTAGTAAATGACAGAGTAAGGACTTTAGTTCCCAAAGTCACAAAATTATTTATTCTGCTGCACAGCAAGCCAAGGAAATGCATAGCCAGGTTCTCGTAAGCTATCAGGGTGCACCTCCTGGCTCCACTTAATGCATTAACAGAAAGCAGTCCCATAGTATGGAGCAAAATAGGTTCAGTTGTGGGGTGGCAGCTTTAACTGACAGTCTGCAGGTGGCTCTCAGTGGGTTATACCTTCTCTCTAGCCACCAACTCACTTATTTTTGTAGCCTTTCTATGAAGCCTGAACGCTTCACTTCTGCAACATGGTGCTGAGAGGGCTCCAAGAGCTACAGCTGACGCATTTAGCCCTGAGTTTCAGCAGTAAGGAGATGGCTAGAATAGAAGTAATGAGGAGCATCTGGAGTGATGGGCTGGAGCATGCTGTGAGGTCATCAGTCCTGATCACTCCATGGGAACACCTGGCACTAAAAATGTGAGATTGTTTTTAGTGAAGATTTAGTGAATTTAGTGAATTATGTTGCCTTATATAACAAAGAACTTACATTTAGATAAAAAAACCAGCTGAGAGCTGGGAAAGACCAGGTTGCTTATTCTGATGCTCAAGTTGTTTTCCCCAACTCTAGCACTAGTTTAACAGTCTTGAATAGCAGAGATACTCCACTCCATTATGTTATATATCTGCAATATAAAACGTTTTGCAAGCAAGTTTCCAACAGGTAGGTCATTAAGGTTTACTGTGTTCTATAAAGGCAATAGCTTTAAAGACTTTGCCATATACTATGGTAGAATTTTTTTTTGTATGGTATTATTTATGTAACAGGTCCCAGGACACTTCATGAAACTTCAAGGCTTTTGCACTAGATGTTTGAAATACTATGCATACAGTCATATATTTGGTCATTTAATTTCTGGGGTTTGCAGCTTGCCAGATAATTGTGCCACACTAGCTTAGTTTTCAGGGAAAATTACTGGCTTCTACTTCTAGAGGAAAAGCTACCTTTAGTTGTCATTAGTAACAAAGCAAGAAATTTGGAGATGTCCACTTGAATCTGCAGACAGAAGCACTAAACCCAGCAAGAATCACATTTAGTGAACTTCAAAGGGAAATCCTAGAATGGCTTGGATTGGAAGTGACCTTAAAGATCATCTAGTTCCAGCCTCCCTGCTGTGGGCAGGGACACCTTTCACTCGACCTGGTTGCTCACAGCCCCATCCAACCCTGCCTTGTACACTTCCAGGGATGAGGCATCCACAACTTCTCTAGGCAACCTGTTCCAGTGCCCTGCCAACATCACAGTAAAGAATTTCTTCCTAATATCTAATTTAAATGCACTCGCTTTTCAGTTTGAAGCCATTCCTCCTTGTCCTGCCACTACATGCTCTTGTATATAGTGTCTCTCCATCTTACTTGCAGGATCCCTTCAGATAATGGAAGACTGCAAGAGGTGACTAAGGTCACCCCAAAGTTCTTTCTATTCCAGGCTGAAAAATACCAATTGTTCAACAATATCCATTCCTCATAGGAGAGGTGCTCCATCCCTCTAATTAATTTGGAGGCCTTCTTTTGGACTTGCTCCACAAGGTCAATGTCCTTCCTGTGCCTAGGACCCCAGAGCTGTTGGAGCTGTGCTGGCAGTGCTGAATCATCTCCCTGTGATATTGTGCTCAAATAAGAGCAATTAAGTAATATCTTTCTTTTACAATTATTTCCTCAGAAACATTACAGCAATGTGTGTTCATTTTAACTCCCTTTTATTATATGAGAGCATGCATCTATCTAACCAAATGGCTTTTTCACTCTCAATATAACATATTATATCTCCATAGTAACATATAAATGAAGCCATTTAATTTGTGAAATTCTATTTTTATAATAGAATTATAATAGATAACATATTTTAATAATTATTTCTCATATTTTCAATTTTTATTCTAAGTGCATTCAAAAACATATAAAAAACATAAACTTTTGTCATGACTTTGTTATTGTAAGAGCATATATCATGGCACAATCTAAATTACTGACAAGGTATATAAGATCAAGGAATAATGAAATGCAACCACCTCACAACCAAATTGGAAATCACTCTTTTCTGTAAAGTATGCTAAATCTCAGGATAAAATATCTCAATTGTTCAACAGGGCCAAGAGTCAAAATCAGCTAATCTCTCCTGGATGCCAGAACCACCTGAAGTGACCATCTCAATTATTAAATCATAGTATTATATCTTCATCATGTGTTTTGCCTTTGCCTTGGTGTGTCTGAGAAATTAAATCTGCCAGTGATTAAGGATCTTTTATTCTTTACTTGAACTAGCATAGGTCCAGTTGGTTTTATGCCAATGGTATCATTTATGCTTCAATAATTCTTTACTTCCCCTTGTGTTACTATCCCCTCCAGCTTTGAATTATTTTCTCTAAAGAAGCCAAGATCATCTCTTATCAAACTTCATTCTGCCTTCAATGGTTGTTATATATTGTCCTCTGTACTGTTCAACTCAAATAATAGAAGAGCTCTAACATCAAACCACTGTCAGAAAGCCTTTATTTTTTAAACTAGAACCATTTATTGTGTTGCAAATAAATTTTAACTATCATCTGATTTTATTTTTTTGCTTGCTGGATATTTCTGAACACAGCTTTTACTTTTTCTCTTCCCTATTATATTAATGAGTCACAGATATGCTGTGACTGTAGTTTTCATATGTTGAACCCCAAATTTGTCGCTGTTACTTTCCTTCCTAAATGCTTGGCTTTGTTATGCCTCCTTTGTTCAGTGAAAAAAAAATTTGACTTACTACAGGTAGTAGTTCATAGATTATATTCCCACATTCTGCCATTATTAGTAATATTTGTTCTAAAACCTGTTTCTGGAAGGTCAAAATCTTCCATAAAGACAGTAAATCTTCCCTAATGATAATATTTCTTTTTCTAACAACATTATGGAGATCTTTATCCAGCACAAATTAAACTCTAGGGGGCTAAAGAAGATATCCAACATTATCCAAACCTTTTAATGATCTTTCCTTAAATTGTTTTTTACTCAAACGTATCCATTATATCACCTTATCTCAGGGGTTTTTTTTAAGCTTAGTACATTATACATATATAATACTCTTTCACTACCCTGCCTGTAATTTCTAGCTTGCTTGAACAACGTGTACTACCGATTTATTCCCTGTTATTATTATTCTGCCTCAGCTGTGTTCCCCTAATTATATCTGGCTTGACACCTTGCACCATAATTCAGTTTCTTGTTGTCCAGATGATTTTAATTCTTAGAAAAATATTTCTACTGCTCCTTGGTAGTCTCAGGTGATTTCCTAGCTAGACTAGGGATAGTTCATTTATGGCATCGCTCATGTGACTACTGCTGTCACCAGCTTTTTATTCTGCCTCAGCTGTGTTCCCCTAATTATATCTGGCTTGACACCTTGCACCATAATTCAGTTTCTTGTTGTCCAGATGATTTTAATTCTTAGAAAAATATTTCTACTGCTCCTTGGTAGTCTCAGGTGATTTCCTAGCTAGACTAGGGATAGTTCATTTATGGCATCGCTCATGTGACTACTGCTGTCACCAGCTTTTTCTCCTTCAAATTCCTCAAATGACTCTTTCTTTGCAGTGTCTCCACTGACTTGTGCCACTACTTGTGGCATTCTGAACAGCCTTGGGTAGAGCATAACAGATTAGAAAGCAAACACCCAGTCCTGATAGGAGAGATCCATAGGCGTGAAAGGATGCAAAGAAATAGGACAAGAAGAAAATATATTGAAATTCAAAGTCAGACGTCTTGAAAGGGTGTTCATTTGCTCATAAGATAACCCATGTGAGGAGAGAGCTGGTGGCCTCCTCCCACCCCGGGGTAATTCATCTGCTGAGGGTTTCCATGGTCTCTGGAATTGGTCTCTCCTCATCCCCCTCTGTACAGGAGCTCTGTTTTTAGGAAGATGCTGGTTTGACAGAGCACTGGCTTTGATGTTAGGATGAACAGAGACTCAGATATTTGCACAAATTTCCTTAACACAATGATAAAATATTGATCAGTTAATAAAGGCATCTCTGGGAATGCCAGGCTCTCAGAAATGAAACTGATGCCTATGATGCTGCATAATTCCATCGTAATGTGCTATTTTGAATTGTTGTCTTTGGGCAAAATCTTGTTCTGGCAGGAAAGTGCCAACATGTGCCACAGCTTTTCCCCTACCTAGCATCCCTATTTCTACATTTGAAAATGGAGGAAAGTTGTCATATTGCTTACAGATCTTGCATCAACTATAGAGTTGGGTGGTTGTTTTTTTTGGTTGTTGCTACTGTTGTTTTGGGGTTTTTTTAACTCTGTAGAGCTCTCTGACAAAAAAACCCTTAACATTCAAATGAAGAAATAAATTCTAAAAATTACAATGATCTGACACTGGAATAAAATCTAGGATTTTGGAGAAGAGGGATTTCTTAAAGGACTTGCATCCCAGGCAGAAAAAACACAACTATGGAGTCAGATGAAGGTAAATAAAGAAGTCATAGCTGACAGTGAGGATAAAAATGGTAGGATTTATTCTTTGAGCAGTCAAGCAAGAAACATTGTTTTCGTAGGAAATGAATGGGACAAATCTGACCTTCATTATGCCAGCTCCTCTGAAATATTATACAGGGCGAGTACTGAAATAAGGATTAAGGCTATTTTTGCTGCCACTGGAGCAGCACAAAGAGCCTTAGTGGGGACTGAGATGCAGCCATTGGACTCTGTTAATTAAAAAAGCCACTATTAAGATTATTGTCCCTAATAATCATAGCTATGCAATTTGTACTACTGAGTAAACAAATCATGCTTTAGAAGTTCCCAGTTGACTATTGCAGTCTAGTCTGTCAGCTGTCACTTAGTTGCAAAACCAATTTTCCATGTAGTTTATTTGCATAAACAACATTTTTTTTCAAAGAGCTTCACGGAAAAAGAAATCCCATTAAACAAAATTAAAATTAGGTTAAAGTAATGTTAATAAACCGACAAGCTCCCCAAAGGCCAACTAGTCAAAGATTTTTAAAAATTTCATGCTGAGTTTTTTTGATGTGTTCACCTCTCTAGGCAGACTTACGCTGTGTTAAAAGAATGATCATTACTGCTTCTTGAATCCTGTTAATTATGCATGTGTGTGCAGGGTTATTTGTAATTGGTGCCTCTCCAGATATTCTCTCATCTCTTTCTGTTTTCATGAAAATTTAAAAAATATCCACACTGGCTATCATTTGCACACTAATCTCTCTGTCTTTATAACCTTCAGATGTCATATACTGATGTGGCCCAGATTAGACAGATATTATCACATTAATTTTCTTTGGAGGGACAAGTTGCATCTGCCAACAATGTGGTATTGGGCCACCAACTGTTTATATAATGATAATCGCAGACAAGGTGCAATGAATTTTGAGTTTAAATACAGAACACTTCTAATAACTTGCACATACAGCTTAATGTATGGAGTCTACTTGGATAAGAAAGAGACCTTATACAAGGCACTCGAGGACTTTTTACAGACTAAGAAGCCAATGAGGTCCTACTGCAATAGGTGTTTGGGGAGCAAATCAGATGGTTAGGTGTGTTATTTATAGTCCATTGTGGCAGTTGCAGTCTTCCCCTGATCTTCATTATTGATCTCTTCAACATCGCCTATGTGTCTTCACATCTTATAACACAAACCATATAGCTGTGTTTTCTAGGTAGAAGCAATAATTTAGTCCCCTACTTTTAAAAATTTATTTTATTTTTAAATAATATAAGCTTTTTCTCCATGTATTATCCCAGTATCTTGCATTTTGCCCATGTCACTGAAACGCTATTGTTTTCACTGAAGAAAATTCTGCCCCTGAGATATTAATCTGACCAAAGATTGTAGATTAGGCAACATTGCAGGGAATCCCATTACAGTTGCAGCGGCTAAACCATGGTTTTCCACTGAAAAATACTGGAGAATTGGCTTGCTAGGTCTGCAGATTTCTGTGGAAACCTCTTTCAATGTGCACCAACTGCCCTGCAGGATTTAGAAGAATTGTTAACAAGTAAGTTTTAGATAATATCTGATCTCTTCTATAAAATTTGCATTGCTCTAAAATCCCTAGTGAGCCTTTGGCTCTTACATTTATGTCAGATGAGGTTTACTGAGAAAGGAAAATATTGAAGTTGCTGACTAAATAAATATAGCTAGATGCCCATGCACCTTTCTCCTGACGACACTGATGCAATGAATATTTGTCAGTGCAGATGGCATTTGCAGGTACAGCAGAGTCACAGAGTCACAGATAACAAGAAAGGTCTTAAACCACCATGAATTGCTTTACCTTTGGGGAAAGAGAGTGTGTTTTATAGGATTTTTTTTTCACGTGTCCTTCAGAATATGCTTAAGCAACCGAAACTGGTCTTGTTATTTATATTTCACAATATTCCAGGCCAGCATTTTCTTTTCTTCCCGAGAGCTTCAGCTGAACTGCTCTTGCTTGACTGCCTCTGAGCCTGCATCTGATTCCAGAGTGACTGTGCTTTCATACTACCCAGATAAAGGGCTTTCATGGCAATCGTGACTTGTATGGAGTTGGATTTTATACCTTTTTACGTCTAGACCTACGGACATGACGACATGCTGATTCATCTATGAATAATCAAAGTGAACTCTTAGAGAGTCTCAGAAATAGAGGTCTTTTTACTCATTTCTCTTAACCCCAAGATTCCTGAACAGTACAGAGATGTGGAAAAAAATAGTGGCATAATATGTGTTGTGTAGGGATGTACATATGTGCTGTAAATATGATGAGACATTACACCAGGGAGGGATTAAACACTGCAGTGAAAAACTGGAGCTTACATGTCTTTTTTTTTTTCTTCAAGGACTCAGCCAGTTATGGCTTTCAGCTTGCAGCTGAACAGATCACCCTCTGCTGCTATTTTGACCCGCAACTCATCACTCATAGAATCATATGAATTCAGTTTTGTAGTACTAATTTCTCATGTAGACTACTTTGCATACATTAAAAATTGAAGAATATTTTCTTTTTTCTTAAACTTCTTTCATAAAGTCTACTCATTTCCTTGAATAAATTTTTTTTTCTGAAATGAGGTGCTTGAGCATTGGCCAGTGAGGTGAGAGGGGCACTGGACACTTGCTGGCTTTTACAGGGCAGTAACTTATGGAAGGACACAGTAGCTCGACAACTCCAAAACAGGAACAAATATATTTTCCACCCCTCAGGCTACTGTCCCAATAGAATGAGAGGAGTTTGAATTGAAAGACATGTATTTCTATAATGATTTCATTTCAGCACAAAAAACTGGGGATAAACTTTCACAATTTGTCTAGGAGACTTATTTGTGCCTTTCATCTAAAAATATATCTGAAGACATTTTTTCCCCTGCAATTCCCAAGCAATGTGTCCACAGATTGATGTGCATACTTAGTTTTATGGGAAAAAACCCTTCTTATTAGGCAGCATTTAGAATTTACTGTTTATAAACTGGAAGATTTTTTCAGTATTTGAGACCAAAAAAAGTTAAGTATTTGGACTGTCACATGAATTTTGTTCTTACTTCTCAGATGATTTATCTGATATTCCTCTAACACTCAGACAAAATGACTGTTATATTTTTATTTGCTGACTGTTACAATTATTTTTAGAGTTTAGAAAAGCATATTGTGTCCAAGAGTCTTTTATATTAAATTTAAAATTGCAGTTAAAGTATTCTAAAGAACTTTGAAATAAAGAACTGCCCTCTATTTAAAACACAGGTTCCTGTGAGGACTTCTGCACTGCTGATATTTTTGTTTGGTTCACAGTTTACAGACACAAAAGTAAGGTGACCTTCCATCACATAGACTGTGATGAAGCTTCAGGGTGGCCTTGGGCACCGATATCAGCTGCACCTCAATTTAGTAATCTCAGTATCTCTCTCAAAATTAGGTCATCTGAGAGTCAAGTCCTAGTTCTTGCCTGTGGTGATATTACTTACCATATCTCTCTATATGAAGAAATTTAAGTGAAACTTTTCAACCAATATTTGAAGAAAGGACTCAGATTAACAGAAATCAATTTTTCTGTTAAATGCCGGAAAAGTGCATGATTGCTTTTGATGAAATAATATAGTATCTGGCTTATGCTGAAATTCCATGCTGTGCCTGTGTATTGTCCTTGTACATATGAGAGAAATACAAAGTGATTTGCTGACCCTCAGCTTTGTACTTAAGAGCCATGTGACATATGCCATGAAAACTAGCATGTGTAAAGGATCATGTTATTATATACAGCTGTTAAAGACTAGAAAGTGAACAATGTGCTACTGACATATAAATACCTTCTGTGCACAGTTAAACACTGGTGCTATTTTTGCCAGATTTTAAGCTCTTTTGAGGCCAACTGGAAGAGCTGAAATAGAACATTAAAAAAATGTTTTGATGCTAGGGCACAGATGGCAGTAGCCCAATGTGTCAAAATAAATGTTTCATTTTCAGTCTAATGTGGGAAAAATAGACCTTCTCAATTACTCCAATAATCACAGGTGCAATAAATGACTGTAGCTAAGAAAAGCTATTTCAGATGGGCATTCAGAGAAATTCTATGTATTCTATGTCCAACAATCTGAAAAGGTAAATTACCTTAGGCCAACTACTTACTGCCTTTGAAAGGGCACTAACAGCCACAATCAAGCCTGAAGCTTTAATCTTTTATTCGGCACCTGAATTTCACAAATACATGATTGCTCTTTATCAGAGACAGTTGGAGAAGGTGCTGCAGACAACAGATCTGTTAACTTCAAATCAATGACATATGTATGGTTAGGAAATTTAGAATGGCTTGAACAGACATCAGCACTTAAATGCATGTCCAGATTTTTCTAGAAGACTTTGATGAATAAACAGGAGAGTCAATCAAATGCAGGTAAATTGTTTTCACAACCAACATCTACCCAGACCTTACACGTCACTGGCATTGCAGGGCCACGACAAACTGGGTGCATCCACCAGGCTCTGCAGCAGCCAGGAAACAAGCACCAGTCTCTTCACTGTTGGGTTCATAGGTGAGAGGACAACATCTACCTGCTGAAAAGGGGAAACCCACCAAGGCCAGAGTGACCTCCAGTGTTAAAGTGCTCTGAGGAGAAACTTCAAATAACCCTCAGTGTGGGAACAGATACTAGCTAGGCAGGAGACAAATGGATTCAGCTACTAATTCAGCTACTAATACTTGGTTCTTCTTGATTACAACTACAGCACAGGGTTTTGTCTGAAAGATGTAGCAACATGATTGAAGAGTAAATTATAATATTTATGATACAACACAATGGTAAAATGATTGATGCTGTCATACCAATTGTTTTACTTCCCGCATGTAATTTAAATCTGCTCCAACTGGTGATAGTTCTCACAGTCTGCATGGCCAGTCAAGGGGTGGGAGGGAGCAAAGCAAAGCAGGGCAATAGCAACAGAAGACAATGTATAGTTCTTTAAGCTGTAAGGGACCTGTAAGGATTGAAAAGCCTGAAAAAAGCCTGTGAATATACTGTAGTATTCATTGTCTTAATCCAAACAGCCTAATTTCTTTTGTACCTCTTTTTAAATCTGCTTACAATGTTCCATGTACCTCAGAACATTACTTTTTCTAGACAAAAATATTTTGACCAAAATCACGTATTTTTAAATAACCACTAGGGTTGATTCTCTGCTTGAGAATGAAGTGCTTAGTGTGGATTTTATACGGGTGAACCAAGAGAAGAATAAGAAGGGGTATGTGGTGCATACAAGAGGTAGCCTGAGTTTTAGGCTTTTAAAATGCTTTTCATGAGCATAAAACCAGGATAACTAAAACTCTGACCCATTAAGATATTCACAGAAGAGATATGAATGTGTAAGAAGGTCTGTGAAGTTTACTTCCTGCATTCAATGGGCCAAGATAAGGAGGGACAGAAAGCAGTAAGAGTAGACAACGCCCCTGTCCCTTATGTCTGTGAGAAAGGGATTCTCCCGAGTGGTCACAAATGTCAAAGTGCTTCAACTTCAGATTGTTATTATAGCCGGAATGCAACTGCAGACACAGAATCAATCCTGCCTACATTCTGCTTCAATTCCAGATGGATAAATTAGGCCAACAAGAAATGAAGCAGCAGACAGTGACTGGTAAATGACCCAAAAAATCTAGGCCAACAAGATTTCTAAACAGAGCGATATTAGAGCCACAAAACTTGCTAGAGGCATAGAGAAGTTGTTGAGCAAGTTAATTGTCAGCATCTCTCAAGTTATTATGGAAAATTCTAAAGTTAAGGCTGAGCAATTCAACCTCTTTTATGTATGAGAAACAGAGCACTTAGTTACTCAAGAAAATTACAGCACTTATTCTAAGTACAGAATTCAATTTCTAAGGATTAATAAGTAAACACTTTAATTAATGTATGACTTTAAAATAATTAAAATAAGTCCTTTAAGAGATTTAACATCTTTTTCAGACTTTTATTTGTCCTGAATCGTCTTCAGAATAATAATTACGCAAGTGTTTCCCATTTGCAATCTTCTACACCAGCCAGAATTGAAGGAGTGATTATAATTAAATTAAATTATTAATGATTTCTGCCTCTAATTGTTATGACAAGATAGACTGCAGCCTGACTCACTTAACTCTTAACTGGAGAAACTCATCAATATCTAATGGTTCATGGAGGAACTGCCATTTGTAAACTACGTGTATCTGAAGTAATTTGAATTTGAACCACATAGCTTCAATTCTCTAGAAATATCACATGGTAGTATTCCTTGCTTATAGATTTTCCATGGAAGAGAAATTAGTTAAAAGGAACTTAAAGTTGCTAATGTATATCAGGAATATTTAAGAGGTCCAATTTTGTCTAGCCTGTGCAAAATTGTGTCTAAAATGTCACTAATTTTACAAGTAGCAACTCCTCAGGGGAGATACTTGCAAGTCAAAGAGAAATTATGGCCAATGAAAAACCTTCTGAGGTTTTAAATGGTTCAATCCTTTTATACAGAGTTGTAGCAACACTTAGAAAATTGTAGGTTTCATTTAAAGCCAGTAGGAAATAGTACAAATACTTGTAATATTTCAGATTAGAAGATGTAGTTTGAAAACATGATCTGCTTGCTCAAAACAGAAGGAGGCAGTAACAAGCACTCAGTTGATACCAAATACCACAGTTGATTTACGTGTGTGTGTGTATTTGTGTGTTTATCTCCACACATACAAATTGTATACATGTGTACCCACTTATATATACATATATATAGTGTGGAGCTATATAACTCCTATGTGCCAGTGAAAGAGAAATAACCTTTCTGCTTGAAGCAGCCTTTTCAGGTCAGCTTCATCCTCTGGTGAGTGACAACAGTAAGGCTTTTTCCAGAACAGGCTCTCTTCAGGAAGAGACCATCTGGATGCTGTCTGAGCCACACAGTGCAAAGTGTGAGAAGGGGAATGAAAACTAAGATATAGCAAGAAGCTTTAGAGGCAACACAGGAGTGGAAAAATGAAGAATTCAAGCATCTTTAACAGAAAACTTACTTCCTGGTAAATTTGCACAATACTGGTGCTTTTGAGGAATGTCAGCAGAGGACATTCCCAAACTGGCTGTGGTGCTTATGTTTCAGTATTCATAAACAATCAGGTACAAGGCAAATAAAATAATTACTGAAAGAGCAGAAATCATTCCAATCCAGTTTACCACAGATCTATAATCAGAACAACCCTTCCCCTATGTGGATATTTCATCCAAATAATATAGAAAACCAAGCAGAGCTATGTGCTGCACAGCAAAAGCATTTTCAGAAAGGAAGAATAAAGTAGAGGACACTGTGGATGCCTGGCACTGAAGTTACACAACATGCACGAGAAAGGACACAAGTGAGCCTGTCACAGGACCCAGCATGCTGCAGCAGGCAGCAGACACAGCAGGAGTGTGGGGACTGCAGCTTACTTATCTCCCTGGATAAATCCACATCTAGGAGGAGAGAGAAAAAGACAGCAAAGAGCATTCCAGATCACAGCCATGACACTACCCTGTCAGCACAAGACCTGAGGCTGTCAGGTAAGCTGAGGTCAGCACTGAACCTGAGCTGTCTTTCCAGAAGGACATGAAAAAGTGAGTGGAATAACAGCAACGTGACCACTCAGTGCACAAACTAAAGTCAGATAATGAAAACTGGGAGGATATAAGAAAAATCATTGTGTATGCAGCTGGAAAGAGGAAGAAAAAAGGACCATCTCCCAGCACGGTCCAGGAACATAAATCCTGTTCATCACAGTGTACAGATGTGCAGGTACAAATTCTGGGACTATGTACAAACAAGAAGTCCCAAATCAGGGCTATCTCTACCCAGAAAATGCCAGTCTCTGTGCAGTGTGTTAGGATTCTTGCTCATGGTTTCTTTATGTTTGTTCCAAACAGACTAAAGACTCAATCATTTTACATCAAGATCAAGTAAATATATGGAATAAGAAAGATGAAACTTTGGACCTAGAAACTGTAGTAAGGTTTTTGGGAAACTTTTGAGATTCTAAATTTCTCTGCTATTGGAAATGTGGTATCTGGAATTATTTTACCAACTTTACTGGAAAGACAGAAAAAAAATAGAAGATTATAAAGAATGTATTCTACCATCAGCAACACCCTGGGAAATTTGCAAGGAAGGAATTCAATTAGAAACATCAAATTCCTAATGCAGCTTGAAGTTTGGTCATTATGTGCTGGAGGAGATAAGGATGAATTTGATTTAATGTAAACTGTTACAAGTCATACTGGTAACATCTAGTTAAGCAAGCACCATTGTGGGTTTAGTCAGAAGATAAGGGAATTTTATTTGTAAACGGTAACTAAGAGCTTTATTGTATTGCAGAATATAAAGATTTTCCATTCAAATAGACAGTTTACAAAGAACCCAGAGCCACGAAGGCCAAAGTCAAGGGTATTGGAGTGCAGCCCAATTTTCTACGTTCTCTATAGGCAGGCTGAGACATTGTCCTTTCTATTCTACCTCACCTCTACAATACTTATCTGGATTTTTCTGAGTCTAAGTCTACTGAACATTAGATATAATGTAAACTGCCTGGAAAATTTTACTCTGTAGTTTTTACAGCATCAAGGTCAAAAATTTGTGGTTGAAGGGAAAAATACATTGCTGAAAGATATGCTCTCTTGAGTTAAAAATTTCAATAAATTATATCACTAAGGAATTGTTATGGAGTTAATTACTTGTGCAGATTAAAGGGAAACTTTCAGCTCCTAATTGCTGGATCTTTTCATACTTTTGCTGCTAGATCGAAGAACCCTCAGTACATTAGTTTCTGCCCATATAGGTACCTGTGGACAGTGATCAAATAGCTTATTTTTTCCCTTTTCCGTGTCTTCACATTACCTGCCTTGAAGCATACTTCCAGTTTTCAGCTCATCTTTGATGCTACTCACCAAATATCATCTACTCTTTTGGCATGCTCTCTGAATGACCACACAACAGAAACAGGCTCACTGGTGCAGTCCTGCTCAATACACTCCTTTACTCATCCAGAGCTTGTGGTCACTCTTACGCTCACACCATTTCAGCAGGCACTTGTGCTCTTTCAATTACCCATCACAAAACTCTCCTCCCTTTTATGCTCCATTTCTCATTCATTTCCACCCACTTTTCCTCCAGGCCCTTCACTTTGTGGATGCATGCCAGGACACGTGACCCCATGCTACGGCAGAAAGCCTCCATTTAATGAGGTGTGCAGTTTGTCAGTCTTCAGATTAGGTTCTAAGCTATACACTGTTTTCTGTTCACTATGCATTTAAATCTAGGACCCACGGAAGCCAAAGGAAAGGTCCAGCCGTGATTACACAGGGAAGGAAAGCCTGTGCTGCTCAAAATGCCTCTTTGTTAGTCTCTTTCATCATTTCACTGACTTAAATTCAAACCTCCCTATTTCCTACATAAGATATTTTATTCTTACTTTGTGTAAGTAAAAGGACTTTTGCTAAAGATTTTTCATCCTACAGCTCCAGGGCCTTTGAAATCATATCCTGTGTGTTTTGTCTCTATCAGCAGTTTCCCCACATCAGCCTACAATGAAATACGTAAGCCACTTATACCAGAGACTGTTCAAGTCATTCCAGTTTTGACTGGCGTATTCTGATCTCCCTCATTTTGTTAAGCAAGCTGAACCTTAACAACACACTGAGAAGATGAATGGGCTAATGAAGCAGATTGCATGATCTGAAACTATCCCCTTATAGGTAAAGTTCAGATCCACCAATAGTAAGAGGATTTTTTTCCACTTTCCATGGCAATGTTTAACTCTTGGGGTAGTGCTCTGTGGTGCAGATCTCTGGCTCTGTGTTAGCTACATACTGAAGAAAAATACCATCTCAGTGTAACACTGCTGACTGACTTTTTGTGTAATTAAAAAAAAAGAAACTTCCCCTCTTTTCACTTCAATATTACAGAAACATTTTAAGTGCACGTCTGCACTAAATGAGTCCTTAATCTAAAACAGTCCACCAGTGTATCAAAAGATGCAGAAATTATTTCCACGGTACAACTGTGTACAGCTTATTTTTACCCAAGGGAAAAGCATTGTGGGTGTAGTTACTTTCAATGTACTATAGCCCTTGACTGTATGTCACATTGCTTGTGCTGTGCTGTCAGGTGGAATACAACATTGTTATAATGCTAGAATTAAGGCTTCCACACTGACTCAGAATGGCTGGGGGTTTGTTTTGTTTGTTGCAGCACTTAACTATTCCCCTTATTGCCCTAGAAGAGATTAGGTGGTCATTTAACTCTCTCCTCTCTGCTTTTCTTTTCTCATATCTATAAGCACAGGGAAAACTTCAATTTTTTTAACTCAAGACAGGGGGGAGCCAGCCCTCCATGCCGATAGTGCATTCTTAGGCCGTGAAATGTGGTCCCCTGATTCGTGTCAATACGGAGCAATGTTAGAATATATATATATATATGTATCTACCTCAATATTGTTTTGTTAATATAAGCCTTATATTATTTGTGATATGCTCATTTGGAACTGGAAGCTGCTGTGACACAGAGTCAAGCACTACCAGCCGAGCGGGCGCAGAGCTCGGTGAGGGCAGAGCCTTTGGCCCCGGCCCGGCCTCCACCCCCGGGCCCGGGAGAG
>NW_008671010.1:42800-61638 GCF_000695815.1 Acanthisitta chloris
GTTGTTCCTGGAGGAACTTTTTGGGGTTCGATCTGGACAGGAATTGATTTCCGGCTGAGTCTGCCAGAGGAGAAGGGGTTAAATTTAGGCTTTTAGGGGTTTACTCATGAGCTGCGCTGGGAGAAGAGATAAAAAGTTCGGGAGGCGAACTTCGCCCAAGGAGGCGAAATGAACATGCCCCGACAAAGACCTCCCTCTCCTCGGGACAGTCATGAATATGTATTAACAGCGAGTTTCTAAACCGAATCCAGGCCCTGTACGTGGGTGTGGGTAGAGACTGCCCGCGCACCCAGCGCTGTTTGCTTGCTTAAATTCGCATAATAAATTTATAATTTTGACTGCAGTCCTGTTTGGAGACTCAGTCGTTTATCACAAGGCCATCATGTCAAAGGCACTGGGACTGTCCAGCTTCTGGCTTGAGCAATGGGCTCAGGGTTAGCAACAAAGTGTGAGCTTTTGAAGGGAAGGGACCTTTATGGAGCTCACAGCAGAATGACCTTTGTAGAATGACAAGGGCTTAGCCTCACATTTGCACTGAACCTCTCCCAGAGTGCAAGGTTAGCCAGCTGCAGGCTGGAGGAGGCCATTCCACAGTGCCTCGTAGGCCAAACCCGGCACATTCTGCAGTTTGGAGGGACAGGGCATGAAATGCCCTTCTCAGCAGCCCCAGGTATCTACCCTATAAGGAGGCTTTCCAGAATAGGCTCCGTTGCAGGGAAGATGGGATTTACAGGCAGCCCATATGTCAACATGAATTATCATAGTTTAGGTACAGGCTTCCTACAGACTGCACAGAGCCAGGGCAGGGACTTCCTGACTTCAGCCTGCTCCTTCTCCTAATAGTGATGACAACACCTGGGACAATTAGACAACTATTTAGGAAAAAAACCCAATCAAGCGGAATTTCAATGGAAAGTCTTACAGGGAAGGGTAGAAAAGCAGGATTTGTTCTATTAGAAGGTTTCGACATCAAAATTCTTCCATGAAGGCCTTCTTTAAAAGTTTTCTAAAAATATGGGGAAAAGATAGAAAAGAAAGCTTACAGTGAAATGACTGGCTTAGATGTACACACATTTAAAGAACACTACATGTGCAGCATCAAAGCCAAAGTGTTAGAAAGCAACATGAACTCAAATAGTGAAAAACATCAAAAGACAAACTGAAGCTGTGAATGAAAGTTCCAAAGGCAGCCTTAATTCTAACAGTTTCTCAATTTGGTGTGTTTGACTTTCAGCTTCACTTGTACTGTTTGAAATCACTTGCTTTTTTCAGTGATAGTTCCTGGATTTTGAAAGAAGACATTAAAATACAGAAATGTGGGACATGAAATACCTGGTTAATCAACAGCTTTGAACATCTGTGATTCAATACGCAGATTTCTGACACTTATGTTAATGGAATAGCTGACAGTGCTAATACACTCACTTTGTACAAGGACCAACATTATAAATGAATAGCCACTTTGCTAGTAGGTTTTCAGATATTTACTAACTGCAGAGGAAACACAAAGCTTGGCTTTCATATCCAAGCTGGAAAGACTCATGCACATAATTGTTTCACCCTACTCCCCCTGTCCCCCATGACCAATTTGGTCCCAGTTTCTTTCCAGCCTTCAAGTCCCACTTTTCAACTTTGTGATCCTCCTTTCCTTCTCAGTTTCCAACCAGTCCCCATGCCATGCTGTTGCAGTCTCCTCCTGGTCAGCTTGCTCCATTCAACTTGATCTGCTGCTAGAAGTTCAGTCTCTTTTTGGTTTCCTCTAGCCCAGTCTTTCTTCATACAAATCAGTCAGTTCCCTCCTCCATTCCATCACAGTGTCTATGATGAGGAGGCAAGCTGAAGCATTTGGCAGAGAACAAGATAATTCAGACCCCTTGCTTTTCATCCTAATCCTAGCTGAGGGCAGCTGATGTAAAACATTTATAGGGCTGGACCTTTAGAACCCCTGGGGCTTGCAGCAGCATGTGATCAGTGAGTGTGGTCCCAGCTGGGACATACACATCCTAAGAAGAAGGGAGACTTTTTGGGATACTATATTGGATATATATAATATACTGGGATATTTTTAGTAGCTAAAATTGTTATCTGTACTGAACTGCATACTTTCTAGAAACAGCAAAAAGTACCCTTAACTTTTCTTATAACAGCCATATTTCCCAAAGTTTTCAAATAATGAGCCTTGAAGATAGAACTATTATCAAATCATTGGCATGTGTTATTGTGGACAGACATACTTTTGTCAAGCCTCACAACAGCCTTCCAGTATCTGAAGGGGCCTACAGGGAAGCCAGAGAGAGAGTCTTTGTTAGGAACTGCACTGATAGGACAACAGGTAATGGGTACAAATTGAAAGAGGGGGAATTTAGATTAGATACCAGGAAAATGTTTTTCCCTGCGAGGGTGGCGAGACACTGGCACAGGCTGCCCAGGGAAGTAGTGGATGCCCCAACACTGACAGTGTTCAAAGCCAGGTTGGATAATGCAGCCTGGTCTAGTGGGACGTGTCCCTGCTTATGGCAGGGGCTTGGGACTAGGTGATCTCTGAGGTCCATTCCAACCTCTTAACATTCCATGATTCCAAGCCTCTTTGACAAAACATTGCAGCCGATTTGGCTGAACTCTGTAAAATCATCCATCTGAGGGCAGTAATTGCTGAGGGCATAAATCAAGCTAAATGGTTAACTTTCAGCTATGTTCTAATTAGTAGAGAACAAGGTCTTGCAATGGAAAGAATCAGGGAATAAGTGACTGTAACTGCTTACAGCTCAGTATAAAAAATGGCTTAACAAAAGAAAGTAGTGTGAGAAGAATATGAATAATGTGTTTTATTGCTTGCTTTTCTCCTAAAATTTACCCCTAGTCAAAAAATAAGCTCCTCCTGCTGCCTTCCTCAGGCAAGTACCTGGGAAATAAATAAAGGAATGAATTAAAACACTGAGTATGCTGCAGAATCTTGTCTGACAGTGTGCTGCAGGTTAAGGCGAACAGCTGGAGCAGAGTGATGGGCTGATGGGAACAGTCAGTCATTTTGTTGTTCAGACTGCAAGGCACTACAGAATTCAAACAGATCAAAATGTAAAGAGACAGTAGTACCTATGGGGTATGCAGACACCATGTTTACAAAAAATCCCCTTAACTCTGAGGCATGGCCAGCTGCACAACTTCCAGGCAGGATATTTGTTTGAGGTTGAATTACTCTAGAGCTTGCAAACCAAATTTCAGTCCTCCTTGCAGAGAAGTGAACCCTATAATACTGTCCTGAATTCACTGACACTTGCTTGTTTGGCTCCTGAAAAAATCAGGTAATAGACTGGTCAAGTAAAGGAATAAGGATTTGTTTGCATCTTCACAGGCAGGGAACAAAAAGCCATGGTTTAGGTAGTCAAGGTAATGGCACAGTAAGATTTCTTCTTAGCAATTCAATGGCTAATTAGAAAGTGGCCAGCTGGGCACAGCAAACCCACCCCCACCCTGCCCCAAACAACCAAACCAAAAGCTCCCTTCCTTGTACAATTAACTAAGCAAGCAGAAGCTACCTAGAGCACCACTACTGAAATTACTTAACTGAAGCCACTCAGCCATCTTTTAAACTCAGCTGATGAATTCTGATTGATCCAGCTGTGTTCTGCAGCTTCTTTCTGAACTGGAGGATGCTGGTACAGGAGCATGAATTTATGAACTTATCTTCTGCTAAGGAAGCTGCTGAGTTGCTAATGTATGTCTTCATCAGCCTGACATTTCTTTTCATAGGCAACACAAACTCAGAGAGAGTAACAGGTGGTCTCCTTTTCCTTGTTTCCATGCAAAGAAGATCCTATGTTAGAAGGGTTACCAACCTGATCCTGATGACAGTTTTCTTTTTCCCAAATAGTGAAATGGACAAGCCTTCCCTGTCAGATAATCCCTTCATTGTAAAAAAGGCATATAATTGACAGTGGAAGTGCCTCCAAATTTGTGGAATCACAATCAGCTTTGTAAGCCTTACTTATGTCTGCATAAGAGCAATTTCAGATCTTCTTCAGGCATCCAGGATACTTAGATCCGTGTCCCCACACATGATGAACCTGAAGCAGCTTTGTGACAGAGCATCTAAAGAGGTTTTCTCCCATTTGGGCTTTTCTGACCATTAACTAGGTTGTACTGTTTCACTCACTTCAGTTTTCAGTTAACCAGGAATTTTAGGTAAACTGACTAATTTTGCTTGAATTTGTTTGAATTTGGCAGATGTCTGTAGGCAGCAAACATAGTAGGCAGGTCCTTTTGGCAGAGAGCTGGAGGGAGGAGGAGTTAAACTGTTTGAAGACACTTCCATTATGTTTATCTGCCATCTGCCCTGAGTGTTTGAGTGGAGGGTGCCCAGTTGCCTCTGTTGTCTATCAAAGGTGGCCTTGACTTTGCTTTAAGCACAGACTTTGCTTTTGGTGTAGATGGGAAGAATGCTTTATAGCTGTGGTGAAGGCTCCCTCGCTGGGTTAACATCTGGATACGGTGCCCACAGGGTAGCTGGCAGGCAGCTGTGTGGTGCAGAATAGTTTTTGGCCATTGACAATGACTCCTCAGTCATATTAGTGCAGACACAATCAACAGGATTCTTGGGAATAGCACACATGATCAGATGTATGCCTTATTTTTACACCAAAATTCTTTATATGAGGCTGGGTAGGAATTCTCCTTGTAAACACAGTCTATGTGACTTAAAATAGAGTCACATGATCTGAAATTTGGTCATGAAAATTGGAATTTGTATCTGCTGAGAACAACGCTACAGCAAGAGCATATTTTTATCACGATAGGACTGTAATAACAACTCTTCAGATTTCTGTTGATTGCATCATTCTCCAAAAATTGTATATTTTTAAAATGAAATTTCTCTTGCTTAATCTCAGACAGAAAGTGAATAGAAAAATCCGTTCGGTCATTTTTATGTCATCAACGAATCACCCAAACTAAAGCTGACTTTGACACGTTACGTATATATGTCCATGAGAAATTTGCTAGGACAGTATCTCTCCTATACTCTGGTTATTAAGTGACTTTATTTTTACAGGGAAGAAAATCAGTTAAAGTAGTAATGCTTCACTAACTATAATTGACCAAAACCCCATGATAAATCAAAGCCAGACTCCCAAAGCATTGAAATTGTCTCATTTATCTTAAGGGGAAAAAAAAAGTCAAGAGCACAAAAAGCATTTTGGTCAAAGTTGATGTTACAAAACATTTTAATATTTATTTAATATCATGTCTCCTACTCTGTAGTTATACTGTATATTTTCTGAAAAAATAATATGCAAACAGATTATTGCATAACACTTATCTTCCAAATTAGCCCAGAAATATTCACTAAATTAATTTTTAACATGATAAGAAAAGTGTTTTAATATTTTACGTTCAAATTCCAGATAGTTTTATCACATAAGAGATTCTGTGGAAAGCAGCACCTATTTACTTCCTTGTAAGCCATTATGAAGATGGAACTGGCCTCTCAGACAAAGTAACAGAGGTGATTAAAACACAGGCTGAATAAAGAGGCTTACCAAGTGGATTCTTGCAGAGTGAGTATTTTACTTGGCTCTGTGTGTGTATGTGTGTGTAGTATTTTGCATAATGGTCTACTGACCTTGTAGGATTTTGCTATGACAGAATATACATATACATAGTGCTGAGACACAGAGAAGTGGCATTTCACATCCTGTCTATGCTTGTTTAGGGCTCACTGCCTATGTGGAATGAGTAAAAGTAATATTAAAAGAAAACAATTATGAAACAGAAAGTATTTCATTATGCAAACAAAGGAAAGTACTGTATTTTAGTTTAGAGACAGTTCAAGCATATACAGCATATACATAATAAAGCTCAGGTGTTTCTTTTTTTTTTTTGTTTCATTAAAGAAGCAGTCATGAAACTTGAATATTGGCTTAAAACTTGACAACCACCTAGTGCATTCTTCTTACCTTTTAAAAATACACAATCTGAGATGGATACATTGCACTGCTGGAGTTTACAATATATATTTAAATTTTACAAAAATACAGAAAAACAAGATTTCTCGCACTCAGATACTGAGCATTAACCCTTTGAGTACTAATTCCCACCTGCAACACTGCAGAACACATTCATCTGACACATGTTTTTGTAACATTCTAACAATTATAACTGTCATCTCTATGTACACTATTAGGAAATGTATTCCTATATATAAAAAAAAAAAGGTAGAGTCTAATAAACTGCTAATAACAGAAAAATAATGGGCTGAAGTATATGAAGATTTCTGCCACATATACACAGAGAATCACAGACTGATGATCTTTTAAGGGAATTTTCTATTTCCTCTCTGCAGCAATTACGTAATTCTGTGTTAAGACATCACAGCAAACCTTCTCATATGGCCACACAGAATTGTGCTTTTTCTCTCACTTCTGGATGCACTGCTCACTTTCCACTGTAGACATTTTTCTCACAGCTCTATGCTCCCATTCACTTTCTGCAATCTATTATTATTCTGCACCCTTCCTATTTGTAAAAAGCATTTTTATTTCATATAGGGATAATTATCATGCAGCCCTGTACTGAGTGGATGCTTTGTGTCCAGATGTTCATGGAAACATGAAAAAATTTCTTGCCAAGAGCCTTGTTAATAGAGAACAGTACTGACCCTGGAATGCCCTACAATTCAGCAGAAATCATGAACATAAAGAACTTCTCTGAAGGTCAAATTTGCATTAAAGGATGAAGACAATCTGAAATTTGCTAGGGGAGGAAACAGGTTTGCAGAAAGCAAGTGGTGAAATTAATAGATGGACTCTAAGAAGGTGTGTTTTTTTGAAAATCACTGAACTTCCCTTTCCTGACAACTCTGGACTACACTGATCCTGTAACTAAATAGACAATATTATATATTCAAGTGTCTCTGAACTAGAATAAGCTACTTTAAGAAAATAACTGTAGTCCTCAAAGAGTTAATGATAAACCTGCTCTACCTTAACAGATGTGGAAAGGTTATCGTGAAACAGCTTACAGATTTGTTCAAAAGGCATACTTTACAAAGAAGTAGAAAACTTGTTGAGACAATTGCTATTACACCGCACAGTGTCACATACAATGAGTAGTGCATGCTCTGAAAAGACATTAGAGTGGACCCTTATCAAAGCTATCTTATAACCTTATGCAAAGGATTGTGCCACTTAAACTAGTGCAGAGTGATTTTTTTTCCTGTAGATTTATAATGCTCTAGATTACTATCAATAGGGGTTTTCACAGCCTTGTACAACACTTTTTTTTTTCTTTTTTTTCACACATGTAACACTAGAAAACAGCAAATGGTATATCCTGACACATGTCATGCACAATACAACCAATACAGCACCATAGATGTAACAGAGACATTACCTAGCACTTCTCTCCAACAAGGAAAAGGACAGAACAGAGACTGTACATTACACAACTTTACAGGCCATATGCTACAGAAGAATTTTAGAGGCAGTATCACTTTTGTAGATCTAAAAAGCTGCAATTTTATAAAATCCTGTTTATAATTTCTACCATAGCCGCTTTTGATTAAAATCCATGGCACAGTAATAATACTTTTCTACAAAAATAAATAAGTAAAAGTTTAGGATGCTGATACGTTTATAAAAAGTGTCTGAAGTTACTACAGAACAAAAGTGAAAAAGATGAATGAAAATGATGTGTTTTTAAAGAAATGTTCTGTATAACAAAAGGATATTGCCTCTCATATTCAATTGTCTAGACTTCATTTTCTCATTATCTTTCAGAATAATTGTATAACTTTCTTTTAAAAATAACTTCACTTTAAAACTCTCACTGTCCCTCTTTTTTAGACTCTTATTAAGAAAAAGGAAATAAACGTGAAAAGCTGTACAATTTACTGATGAGTACACAAACACATCATCTTATTTATTTTGGAATAAAAACAAAGATAATGATGGTTTAGGGAAAAAACCACTATGATGGCCCATGAACTACACAGTAGTTTCATTTTTCCAAGGGCCAGTTTTGATATTTCCTGTACTATCTGAGCTGTATATCATGGCTTCATGCACATTTCCCTTGAGAATTCCATTGTGATTTGTTGTATTAAATGGCAATGACTGTGTCCGTGGATGCATTTCAAAATGAGCTGGATGGTGCAAAGTGTCACTTTCTGGCATTTTAGCACAACTATATATTACAGTACTTGCGTCGCTACTTTCAGGCTGGTTGACAGTAGGATATGGATCACTTTTTGAGCAGCAGGCTCGTCTGTGACCTGACTGGCTATCATGCGTACTGTGGGGACTGTCTGTATGTGAACTGTGGATGCTGCCATCAATACTCGAAGGGATGTGATAGGCATACTCTCTTTCACCTGCAGACCTATGCCGACTGAAATAATGTGGCTTAGTTCTGCTTTTCAGACATCTATGAATGTGCATGTTGGGTCTGAAGGTTCCCTCGCTGTGGACGTGAATGTGAGCTTCATCATCAAGCAGCTGATCACAGTGCATTTTTGCACAACATGGTGTCACGGGTGAAAGGCAGTTAACATGGTTTTGAACTGCTTGTAGGTTAGTAAGTTTGCAGTGGCTAGCCGCCGGATGATTAAACACAGCTGATTTGTTGGGATGTGGGGATTCCTGAAGACAAGGTGCATGAACTTGAGTGTCACCATTGACATTAACCTTTGGGCGCACATTAACTTGGACAGAATAGGTGTTTCTTCTAGATGGGCAACAGGACCACCAACAATGCCACACATCATCTCGTTTTGCACAGTGATGGATCAGGATGAAAAGCCCCAAGGTCACACAGAAGGCTCCATAAAGACAGCTAAATATCATATCCAAGAAATGGCCTTGAGATACTGCAAGTGCTCCAAAGGTCCAAGTGGCAGTAAACAGGAACAAAGTGAATGCTGCGGCTCGAAGCTGAGCCTTAAATGAATGCTCATTTTCCAATAACGAGGAAGAAATCATGGGACAGGTTGCCTGGGGAACAGACACAGGGTCTGTAATATGACCATGGCCCATGTCAATACTCGGCACATTCTCTGTTTCTGTCTTTTCCTTTAACTCATACTTGCGTTCAGGATGGCGCTTCAGTTGCACATATGTGCAGAGAAAGTAAACACAGGTGACTAGCACAATGAATGCTACTGGCCCATAAAAAGCACCGAGACTAGGCTCCCATGCCATCCAGCAACTGAAAACAACAAAAAAAGAGAGTCAAGAACATTTCATAGCCCACATTAAATGTGATCAACAACCTTTAACTCATACTTGCGTTCAGGATGGCGCTTCAGTTGCACATATGTGCAGAGAAAGTAAACACAGGTGACTAGCACAATGAATGCTACTGGCCCATAAAAAGCACCGAGACTAGGCTCCCATGCCATCCAGCAACTGAAAACAACAAAAAAAGAGAGTCAAGAACATTTCATAGCCCACATTAAATGTGATCAACAACTGACTGATGTCTGATTAGTGTGACAAAACAGTATTGCAGAAGTTCAGATATGCTTGTTGTGGAGAAAGGGAGTGTGTTTAGTATCAAGTAAGCTGAGGCATCACTTTCTTATTTTTTAACAGAATAAAATGTGTAGTATAATTTACAGAATATTAAAACTGAAACTTTCCAAGAAATGTAGGTCCATTTAGACTCTGGAATTGCAGTGACTTATGAGACCATTTATGTCAACCCTTTTTTTTGCTATTAAAAATGTCAGTGCTAATACTATGATTAAAAAGAAAATGAGGCATAGCTTATACAGTCTGTGTGAGGAACAGAAATGAACAGATTTCCGTGGTTTATATCAATAAACATTGATATGAATTCTTCAGCCTGAAGATTGTTCTTAAAGAATTTTTCTTGCCAAAGTAGAGTCTAGCCTGAATACCAAGAAAGGCTGAAAAAAGACTTCCAATTGAACAGTCACTGCTTTCTGTAGTGAGTGGACCCAAAAGATATATGCCATTTCTGAATTCTGCACTGTTTCTAAGGTTCCTGGGAGGTAATTTAAATGAATTTGAATGTCCTCTAGAAAAATTAAGGGAATTGATGGTCTCTTCGTGATACACTGGTAGTATAATAATATTGTAGCATAATCACTTTGCTAGGCTTTAAATAATATAATCATAACTTTTTTAGAGCAGCTGAAAGTAGTTCACAGGCCAATATGAGTCTAATAGGACTATCCTAAGGATGAATGATCTGATCAAACAAACATGGGGGAAGAAAATCCTTCCAGCTAATGAAATCCTAGGTGGAAACTGGGAGAACATGGGTCGGGGGGAAGGAATATTTGCCCAATTTTGACTTTTCTCTATGATCTGCTTTTAGCCACCATTACAGGCAGGAAACTGAGCTGGCAGTATAGGCCAATACAGCTGCCATTAGGTTCTTATATTCTAATTATTGCGTGGGTTTCTGGAAAGAGGAGTAAGTTATTTTCCTTATCTCTTGAACTAGGACAAGAAGTAATGGGCTTAAACAGCAGCAAGAAAGATTTAAATTAGATTTTGAAAAAAGTTTCCTATATGTTAGGACAATCAGGATAATAAGCTTTTGGAATGAAGTGTGGTCTACCCATTATCAGAGCATTTAAAGCACCTCAGATAAATAACTGTCAGGAATGGTTTGGATATAGCTAATTTCCCACTGGGTCAAAAAGACAGACCAGGTGATCTGTCATTATCCATTCCAGCTCTAAAAGTGACACTGTGTGACACTTCATACTCATTTAGGCATGTGTGATTAGTTGCAGTCCCTTCAATTCCAGTGAGAAAATTTCTGATATCACATTCTTGTCAAGCCAGGAATTATCCACAACTTACTATAAAAAAGACAGAATGACTTTTTCTCCCAGGCTAAGAACCTCTCA
The DNA here is from genome assembly GCF_000695815.1 of Acanthisitta chloris. Classification (NCBI taxonomy): domain Eukaryota; kingdom Metazoa; phylum Chordata; class Aves; order Passeriformes; family Acanthisittidae; genus Acanthisitta; species Acanthisitta chloris. The sequence continues at coordinate 53,677 of NW_008671010.1, forward strand.
GTTAAATAGAAGCAGTCTCACTGGGTATTATCACAAGAAACTGCAGAATATCAACTTTGAATTTTTAAAATCTGAACCTTAAACAAAAACATACACACATGTATTAATGAGCTTAGAAACACTCCAAAGAGTATATATTTTTCTGTTGGACAGGCACATGAGAAGATTCCCCGAAAGATATCTGTAGCAAGATAGGTAAGTTACCACCTATATTTAATTGGGCAAACAGAGAGCACAAAGCTACACGAATACTTGAAGTACATTTGAGTGCTGCATATTTGATGCAAAGTGGAGAATGGAATGCTCCCCAGTGGAACAGTCTCTTGGGATGCTCTTATTTCAGGTGGAATCTCATTATGAACCACTTAAAAAATCAGTTCTGTAAAAAAAAGTTCAAGTTTGTGCATCTACATTTACTGTACTAATACTATAAAAAATTAATAAGGCAGGTAACTCATTATGCTGTTGTGAATTAGAAGTTGTCTTTTTCTCACTCTTATGACCATCCCTCACCTGTGCCTTGTTTTCTGTACAGGCTGTGGTACAAGGTATTGATTTGCTGTATTAACATGATTAAAGAAGTATAATCTCTAACTGTGCCAAAATGAAAAATGTCTTCAAATTTATGAACATAAATAAAAGAGTCTTATAATATACTGTTGATTATAAGTGACTGTCTAATTGGATAAGTATGAATAAATACATGAATATGAGTTGGGCCCTAGGCAGAGCAAACATTTAGCCAAGGTATGCACTAATTTCTTACCAGAATTTAAAATTCAATTGCCTATAAAAATAGCTTTAAGGAGCCAAATGCTCACATATGAACCAATCTCCTTGGCTGCCACTTTTTATTTGCTCAGGTCATAACCAGTTTCAAATGTGTTACAATTGATGCTCAAAGCAGCAACCAACAGTCCTCCAGAGTACTAGTGCTGGCAGAGTACTAAAATATCCATTAGTGTGCAAGTCATTGTCATGCTGATCTGTTATACACACTGTATTTAACTTTGCAGTCTAATTCACTTTCTGCTATGTTTTTATGGAAAGACTTATTGTACTTTATTGATACTTCATGCTTCATGCCAAGAATTAATAATAATGTGATGCCTGAACAGCTTGTGGAGGTCTACTGCACACTAACACAGTAATACACAAGAGGACTATGTTAGGATTGCAAGACATTGTGATTGGAATATTTCCAGGTGGTGAAAATCCAAAATAATGGGTTATCAAAGGAGGGACAGAGGTGGAGAAGGTGGGGGAGTGATTTTTCCTTTGTGCTTTTTCACATAATTATTTGTAAATTGCTTTAAGTCACCTGAAGGATATCAATCCAAGGTAGATAATGGAATGAAAATATTCCATTAATTAACAGCTCCATTAAATATGCTATCCATTAGGTATTTTTAATATACTTTCACTTATTCAGATGTAAATGAAGAGTAATTCTGTAAATGAAAAGTGATTCTATTGCCAGTAATGGAGTCATATTAGTACAGGTGAGGTAGCATCTCCAGATTAAGACAGTGCCCTTTCATGGCTATTATTGAATAAATTTTTGTAACAAATGTCATCCCAAATTCCATGCCTGTACCCTTTATGAAGTCAGTTGCATTTATTGGCATAAGAAAAAGAATATGTTTTCCCTAAAAACTGTATGATAATTGTTGATACTTACTATGGTGCAGTGCCTTCAATCCCATAATTATTGATATTGGTTGCTGCTGTAATCCCACAAATAATGAAAGGAACTCCACCACTAATCAGGTAAAATCTGTTGAGAGATAATAACTGATATTTTAATTTGCCTGTCTTGTAGTTGAATAGTGCTTTTTAAATAATTGTACCTTCTTGAAGTATTTTGAGAATACAATATTCATAGGATCATAGAATTATAGAATTTTAGGGGTTGGACCTTACAGATCATCTAGTCCCAACCCCCTGCCCTGGGCAAGGACATCTCCTACCAGACCAGGATGCTCAAGGACTCACCCAGCCTGGCTTTGAACACTGCCAGGGTTGGGGCAGCCACAACCTCCCTGGGCAACCTGTGCCAGTGTCTCACCACCCTCACAGCCTAAATTTCTCCTCCTTCAATTTCAACCCATTACCCCATGTCCTATCACTGCAGTTCCTAACAGAGTCCCTCTCTGGCTCCCTTGTAGGCCCTTCAGATACTGATCGGATACTATGAGGTCTCCACACAACCTTCTCTTCTCCAGGCTGAACAGCCCCAACTTCCTCAGCCTGTCTTCATAGGGGAGGTAAAAACAGAAAAGAATGAAGCATTGTCTCAATAGACCCTGTACTTTATGAAGCAAAGAGCAGAAATCTTGATATTTAAAATTTCTGTGGACCCACTTCTATCAAACTCTTGATTTACAACTTTAGTAAAGGTAGTTACTATTGCAGTCATATCAAAAACAAAACCTTGTCTAATGACAGAAACTACAACCCAAGTAAAGTTTTTTCACTCACCTATGAATTTATATTTAATAGATATCAAATATGCAAGCATTATAAATTAAAAGTATTCAAGCAAAGCACCTATATTCACTCTAATCTGGAAATATTCCCAGGAAAATTCAGTCAAATCACAGAAATACTTTCATAACTCCTAGGTGACAAAAGAAAGGAAACTCAGTCAAAGAGAAAAGGAGCTGTCTACTTGGTAGAATGTTTTGAGGTTTTTTTTTTTTTGCACGGGGAACAATCTATAGAAATCAGAATATATAGAAATCAGGAGGATGAAATATCCCATATACCCCACTTTTCTTCACTCATTCAACACTCAGCCTTGCTTGCATTAAAATGTGAAGGCTTCTAAGACTTCAGCAAAATCTCATAAATATTCAATAAAATGTGAACTTAAGTGTTAATCCTTCGGTAAAGACCTGCTTTGTAAGACCGAAAGCACAAGAGTTTCACGCCACTTTAATCAGTTAAATGCCACTGAACTACTTGGAAGCACAGGTCATACCATGTCTGGTCATTAAGCTACATTAACGTCCCAGGGGATGTCTCACAGAAGTTGGCATCTTGCATGCCTATGTCCAAATTCAGCAGAATAAACCATCATCACATTTTCCGTTTATATAAGCAAAGCACAGAATTATGCACGGAGCACAGCATTTCCACCACTGCTGTCTCTGAGGTGGAGAGTACCAGCCCTGGTGAGTGTGGGGCTACGGCTGGAAGCAATGCTGCTCAGTGGCAAAAGGGAAAATGTTCTGCAACACCTAGAAGCTCAGCTGGTTCTCTGACTCATTTCCTGGTTTAAGCAATGCTCCTTAATTTCCTTAGTTTCTTTTCAAGCCACTTCTTTCGTGTGTAAAGCAGTATGCAGGATGAGGCACTTCCTAGTCACTGCTGTCACATTGGCCATCACCTGTCTACTACCACTATCTACTAAGAGGAACCTGATGATGTGTGGGACACATTCTGATCAAAATCTGGCCACTAGTTTTCTATACTGTATTATAAAGATTAGGCAATTTTAAATTTATAAATATTATGAATTTGCAAGGTAAGACTTTCACAGAAACAGTTTTAGTAAGATTAAATAAATCAACATTTTAATCAATCCCAGAATTAGTCTTAGAATTTCTTAACCTCTTTTCCCATCTCCTTCTGAAGCAGAATTAGGGGTCAGGCCTCAGAAAATTCCATGTTAACATTTACAGACAACCTTTGTTCTAATGGTCTAAGCTGTAAACAGACCAGAGAAAATCATCCTCCACATTCATCAAGAAGCCCTTCAGATTTTATAAATTCTAAGTCATTGAATATATATTCTTTATTCAACTTGGCTTGTTCTATAGAGCTCAACAAATTCCAATGAACAAGCTGCCTTCCTACAAAATCCATTCATTCACTGCAGTCTAATGATTGTACATATCTTTTGACTTGAGCATGTTGAATAAGCTAGCTTAATAGCTTATTATTATTTTTAACAAAGACACATTCAATGACATTTTTGAAATTCAGGAAATTACTAGGGTAAAGCAATGAGGCATAAAAAAGTTAATCCAAATTTATCTAAGAAATAGTAAGGAGTAGAAAAATAGGAATATAGAAGTAAGTATTGGAAACTGCACTCATAAGAAGTGATTACACCATAGAATTTACCTACAATGCAATCTATAATTTCATTTTTTGCAGTGCCACCACTTTTCACAGATTGGATACATACATTTAAATCAATCCTTATCTAAAGTCTCAGTATTTGGGTGTTAGATAATCTACTTCTTATCTCACACTTTCAGTAGGCTGCTGAACACTGCAACAGTAGCATCAGATGTTCTGGAAGCACTTTACTGCACACTGCTTCAGACACATGACAAAATCTAGCCAAATTCCTGTCACAGCTCAATGCAAAGGGCAAGAAAATACATTCTAGAAAGGACATAAGATGAAGTCAAATGGTTTCAGTGTACCTGAGGTGCACTGTACTGATATCCAGCACAGCACACTATCCATCCACCCTGTCTCATTGTGGGAAAAAAAAAGTAAAATAGCAAAGAGAAATGACAGTGTATAGAAATGATTCTTCATTGGTGGATTCAGGATTCTTCAGGGTGAAGGGAAAAGAAAGCTGTCAAATAGAAGAAAAGTCAGCAAGAGAGGAACAGGATTAAAATAGACTGAATAAAAAATACAATCAGAAGTTAAATTGTAATACCAGAAGTGCATATCCTTGTCCATTTGTATAAGCTTATGGATACCTTAAACAGTATATAAAGAAGTAGAGACCATACTGGAAGGTCACCAAAGAAAAGAAACATTGACCAAGAAGCTCCATATACCTGTTATGAGGAAGTACACTCAAAATTTATACATTTAGACCAGTCTTTTCAAACATTACTTTCTTTGCAATCACCAGTTGTTATCAATTTCTCATTTCTCACACAGATGAGATGATTAGAATAGATAATTATGATGAAAAAGCTGCAGTAGAATTGATAAAGTAGGAATAAAATATGACAAAAAATGCAGATAATAAACAACTATGCTTCATACTTCTAGAAAACCTTTTATCTAAGAGAATCAAAAGACTTTACAATATTAATTTAGCCTTACAGCCCCCTTCATGGTTGATAAACATTATTATCCCTGTTGTACAGATGAGAAAACAAGGAGTGATTAAATGTTTAAGGCTACACAGAAAATCTGTTTCAGAATGAGGCTCCTGAACTCCCATCCTATGTTTAAACACAAAGCACCTCTGTATTACTGTAAATCATGGGCAAATCATAGCATCCAGGATTTTGTCTCCAAGGCCCAAGAAGGCCTCTCTGTGAGTTCAAGCAGGAGCAGGAAGAATACAATCTTATCTGAAGGATCCCCTGATTAGGGTGGTGTCCTCCCAGTATTCACTAAGCCTTGCCAATGACTGCCTGTTACCCCTACAAAGCCTGACTTGTGCCAGGAGGAGCCCATCTATGCTATTCCCTCTGCAGTCCTAACACTAACATGCACTGGTATTTCATAAAGCACTGCCTGGACATGTACACAGAGCACATTTTCCAGTCCAGTTAAAGTGGTCCTAGTGTAAGGGTTGTAACTAGAGAGATGTTGCTTTTGCTGCCATAAACCAGCAAAAGTAAGGGATGATGCTCCTGTCTGATAATGCTTATTCACCAAACAATATAATAAAGCTGTACCAGAAAGATGCACCTTGTGGACTGAGCAAGTACCTGCTTTTCAGACATCTTCTTCCCTCCCCCACAAGTATATTTCTTTATTTTGAAAATAATGATCAATCTTTTTCCTAACACTGTTTGCATAACTTCATTTACTATTCCCTCTCAGGACCATCTTTCAGTTTTAAAGCTTTGAATGTCTATACCCTTTGGTTCAGGAACCAGCTTTTGTCTTCCAATTACCTTTTCTACTTCTGAGTTAATCCTCTAATTTTTCACCAGTGGACCATCTCCTCTTCACAAAAGAACACGCAGTGACGCAGGACCCAGAGCCAATTTAACCTTCTTGTGTTAGTTACTCTTCTACCATTCAAGAACACAAATGGTGATATTCAGGCTACCAGTAATGGAACCCCATAGGCAGCAGTAAGAAGACAGAAGAACCTTGCTCTGACAGATGTGACAGAAGAACCTTGCTCTGACAGATGTGACAGATGTGATGAAGCCAACTGACACAGAGGGATTGGCTGGAGTCACAATAATGAGTGTGTGCAAATCTTTAAAGACTAGGAAACCATGGAGAAAAAAAATAAAACTTTTTTTCCACCTAATATTTTATCTTGACAAGCAGTTCACTTATATAATATTTTTACATTGTTTTACAGGGAAAGCTATAAACTATCTGTGGGATGATTTGGGGCTTTGAAGCAACTGCCAAGCCATTGCTTCAATAGCTCTTGGGAAGAGGTTTTAAAATTTGTACACTGTTGTTGCTGGCCACCTAGGGATGTCCTGATGATTCCTAGCAGGCTTTCACATTTATTTACTGAAACTCATTCTATCACATCTTCTCTAATATTGTTATCCAAGCTAATTAGATTAAAGCTAGCCTGGTAGGTCTCAGCATGCTGCACTCGTACCTCTCAGCTGCCGTGTAGCCAATGCCGATGGCCTGAAAACCAGGCTATGCAGACATGTGCAAATGATGGGCAGTAATTTGCAGGGGGAGGAATCATACTCATCGAACATTACAGGGAACCCTTAAAGTTTCTGCTGCAGCTGCCTGAGACTAGTAAGTACAGTATTTTTTATTACATGCACTGCCATAAACAGCTCCCCACCCCCCACCAGAGCAGCGGACACTGTGTGAGGTGATGTCCCTCTGTTGACATCATGCCTTACTGTTTTCCAACTTCCCTTCAGCAAGAGCTCCTCTTGTAAGGCAAACTCTACCACAAAACACTGGGAGTTACATAGCCAATCTGATAGAAAAAGGGTAATGTCAGCAAGAATGACTGCAATAGCCAGCAGGCAGCATCCATTCTGGTAACTCAACATACAGTATATTCTGCTAAGTTTATTTCCATAAATGTTACTCAGTAAGTCAGCAAGTAAAAAGAGAGTTCTACCCAGTGATGAATTTCTTGCTTGAGTGTCTGCCTATTGTCTAGCCTCAAATGGTTTCCAGATTAAGAACCTTGACTGTGAATTTTTCCAAAAAGGGATCAGACCTTGGCTTCATGGGTGTAATGCAAGACTAACTAAGGGTTTTATTCTGCAGAGGCTGGCAAAATGGTATTGTATCAGGAAGTGATTTAAAAGCTTCAAATACTCTTTATGGTAGACATTACTTGATTAAAATGTATGTATATTTAACTGTATTCCTCTCTGCATACACAAATCTAGAAAGGTACATGTTATCTATATATAAAGATACCAATGAAGCCTTAATTTCTTTTATTCCCTCTAGTAAAAAAAAAAAGAGATGTATCAATTTAGCTTTACTCATGTCTAGGGCACAGTGCATATAGGAAGAGATGTCAATCTATTAGCATTTGCAAAAAATTCATGAAAATAAAAGAGGAGTCATGGCAAGATGACTTTCCCCTTTATTTTTCCTTGAGCTTGGATTTGATTTTAACATCTTTGTGAAAATAATCCATATAGAAAATGGTCATTAACTTCTGAGCTAACCAGATGTCACAGTTCAAGAACCCAGGAGGCAGGCAGACAGATTAGCTGCTCTGTAGAAAGCTGAACTGATGAGCCTGATTTTCAAAATATTCATGATCCTTTTTCCTGGGAATTTTGATAAAAAAAAATAATTCTTTGTAGGAATTATAGGATTTTGAAAATATACTTTGCAGTACAAGTGGAATTAAGGGTTGTGTGAAAACCTTTTATGTGGCAATACTGTTATTCTCTTTAACTGTGTGTTCACAGTCCACTTTTTCTTTCCACAAGACACTCATTCAGCACAGAAGGAACAAAGGTCACTGGACAGGTAGTTATTAATTTATATATATATATATCTATA
>NW_008671011.1:0-1910 GCF_000695815.1 Acanthisitta chloris
AAACTAAAGCTGCTGTATACAGTTTTATGTAAATTGTAATTATTCCTAAGATGTGTCAACAGTTTCTGCAAGCAGTCAGTAAAATCATGCCATGCACTTCTGCCGTCCTGTTCATAAATTCTACCACTGAGACCTTTTAGTCAGTCACAAGTTATATACTTCATGAGTGTATAATCAATGGGCACCAAGTGGTCCTTGCATAAAGTCAATTTGAATGATTCCTATGAAAAACTGTCACTGTATGTTTCTGTATCAGAAGTCAGTTTTCTTCTGATGCCTCCTACAATGTATTATTGTAAATCTGTAAAGCAGAGTGGAGTGATACAATGTCTTCTGCCTGATACCATGCAGCTTTGCAGGCCAAGTTCAGGAGGAAGATAATAAAATTTCTTCTTGGCAGAAACATCCTGAGGGTGCACACTTAATCCATTGCTGTGAGAAACTGGAGTAACTGTTTCCTGAGAGACTGTAATCAGTATGGACTGCATTAATGTCCCTCAATTCCTCATTTTCTGTGTCTTCAGGAATGCAGATGTCAGATTTTTGACAGAGCTGTGTATTAGGGTCATTGGAGGACAGCATGAAGAAGATAGGCTGTTCATCCAGTCCTGCTTGACTTAGCAATTTAAAAACTATTCTTAAACAGCTGACGTAATTACTTAGCTGTGGTGGGATCCAAATTAATAGTAGTATCTCGGATAGTTACTAAAATGTAGGCAGTTGTAAAATTTCTGCTGTTTAGTGATACTGTGACAACTTGTGGAGGAAGTTGGTTTGTAGAAAGAGTTGCTTATTATGGGTAAAATAGACAAGCAGAAAAGTAAATTATGTGAGAAAAGTATTTTTTTTTAAACAAATAACCCTGAAGCCCCAGAGAACAGTTTGAAAATATCCTTCTGAAGATATGAATTTCATATTTCTGAAGAAGGAAGTATCATATGAAAAGAGACAGGAATCTGACCCAATTAAGTATGGACATGCATTGATTTATTTAGAGATAAAAAAATAATTGAAAATTTTGTTTAAACAGTACTGTTCAGAATACAAAATGGAACACAACTTGGCAAATGTGAATGTGACTTTCCTCAGTAATTCTGTTGACTTTGGTCGAAATTCTGAAAGGCTTATCTGCTTGGTTATATTTTCCTTTTAAAGGTAGAAATTAGAAAAAGTGCAGTGTTTTTTCTCTTGCAGATGGTTGTTGCTGCTTTTATTTTTTTAAAGCAAACAGGAGGAATTAAATACATCAGAAGGATGCTAGACTGGCAGGCAGATCTTAAGGGCTGCTTAAAAGTTGATTGAAACACTGAATTGTCTGAAGAGTAACACAGTTGTTATCTATCTATAACATCTGAGGGCTTGAAATAAAAAATACAGTGAAACTTCTGCATAATTCTGTATTTAAGTGTAAAGAACTTATATAAATATCTCCAAGAAAAAAGAGTTTGCAACAATACTGAAGAGAACAGTCAATAAATCAGTGAATATAGTAATTCTTGAGAATTGCTAACTCGATGTTTCCAGGTAACTGTCTCTGGAATCAACCACATAGAACTCTACTTAAGACTCAGTGCCTGCATTTTGTCGCAGTTAATATGGTGTTGGCTTCAAGCATCATAGATAAAAGCAGAACATGATCAATTAAAAATAATCAGACGCTTGTACTAAAGCTGCTTGATTACTGCTTTACTCTTGCACAATGAAGTTCTCAGAGAACTGAAACTTGTAGTTCATGTAAACTGCTCAGATGTCTGGTAGCCTGCACTGGAAAAAATCAGTTGAAACTTCAGCATATGCTAACAATGCTTATGTTTCACTTACTCGGAAGATGCTGAGGATATGTCTGTACTCACCTGGTATATCAATTTGGTCATTAATAGCAGCTAATACCTTTTTTTGTTATTCCTGCT
>NW_008671011.1:1928-27851 GCF_000695815.1 Acanthisitta chloris
AAAAATGAGCAAGTGTAGGGGGAAAATTCTAGCCCCACTAAAGTCCACAGAAAATGTCGTAACTTCTTTGAAGCTGGACTAATTTACTAATTGTTTTTCTCATATCTAGTGTGCTCTCACAAAGAAATATCAAAATATGAAGTAGAAAATGGCATGCAGTTACACAATGGACTTACTATGGAGCAGAGCTGGACTGTTCTGATCTATTTGTATTAAAGTTACAGCAGACTGCTAAATTGTAGGATGTTTGGTTGTGGTAAGCTAAGTGGCAGTTACAGTGAATAATATGCCTCTAACTTGCAGCCTATCTCTTTTCCTTCATCTTCTTCAGTTCCTCCTCTCCTTCTTTCCTCCTTTCTTTACCAGGGTCAGCTTGCTCAAACAAATGACAATAAAGTTAGAAAAATCAGAGGAAATCTGTTCATTAAGTATTGTCAATCCAGACATCTGGGATTATATTTCATGCATTCAGGCAGAGAGATAATCAGCAGTTGCCAGTTTTTGCTGCCATAGGTTTTCTTTTCCCTTACAGATTCTATTCTGCTATAAACACAAATGTGTATTATGTTACTATTTTCTTTGTAGAAAGAGCTAAAGTGCCTGGAATGCCATAGTAAGTTTCCTGAGAACTGGGGAAAATATTTTTTTTTGATAGAAGGGTACAGTTGCCTATTTTAAATAAGCTAACTCTGTAGGAAAAAGACTTACTGGTTTATCCATTAAAGAAGAGATGGCACTTATGAAAAATGCTGGATATTTTTTGTCTAATAAGAGGGTTTAGGAAGCGTACTGAAGTTTTGGGGGTTTGTATTTGGTTTTGTTGGGGTTTTTTTTGGTATGCCTTGCAGGAGTAAAACTTTTTCTCCTGAAAGGAGAAAGACAAGTGACAGATTTGATCAGTCTTTTGCAGCTCTTTGTTCTGTGGAAAAGAATGGGAGATGCCTAATGTTTTCAGTTTTTGATCCGAAGAGACATGTTTGAGTTGTGAATTGACATTACTTTTGCAAGTATTCATCCTAGAACTGCCTGATGCAAAATCAAGATTCAAGTCCTATGAAAGGCCAATGCTATCTAAAGAAAGAAAACTAAAGAATACAAAACTATGTAATAGAAGAAACAACTGGAAAAGCTAGGGAATTCAAAAAAATTGCTCAAGAAAGCAAAATACTTAAGCCTTAATTTACTGTGAGTGAGGTCTATCTTAAAGCTGGTATTGCTGCTTGTAGGCAAAGCAGGACTTGGTGAGCAAATGGAATACTGATTGTCGTGTACCAGGAACAGTCCCACTTTTTTCCTGTGCTCTCCTGATTTGTTCAACTTTCCTGCACCTCGTCTTCTCACCAACATCCATTGCATTACTAAATTCAGGAAATAGGAAGGAAAGGTGAAACTTAATTATGATTATATTTATGCATTCTGATCACAACAGTCACTCATCCAAAAAAGACATATCAAATACCCTTTTTCACCCACTCAAAATGTCAGCAAGTGATGAGAAAATACATTTATATTTTTTCTGGTTTACTGTCTTGCAAATCTTTTATCATAAAAGCCTTTAAACATTTTGTTAAATGACAGAGAAGAAAAGTTCCTTGCATTCATCTTTCTAATAGCAAGGATGGGATTCTTTTCAGACCTGAACAAAGAACTTTAAACTCATAAATCCCGCTGTATCTAATTACTCAATTTTGCAGAATTAGAGATGGGTAAAGTACAGGGTTTTGGGGGGATGGTGGTGATAAGTGAAAGTTTGGCACTGAAGACACTTTCATGTGGTCTAGATGAAATGTGGTTGATAGAATATTTAGTCCTGTTAGGAGGATGTTTTTTTCTGCTTTTTTAAAAGTCTGAATTACTTTTGAGCAGCTTTGATTTTATACCTATTTTGTCTTGAATTGGCCCAAAATTTTGATATATTTCTTAGTGGTCATGGATTTTTGCCTATTAATTTTACACAGAGGAACTTTGCTTAGTCTTCAGTCTAATCTGTAGTACAAGATAATGTTGCTAATAAATGTAATCTCGTCTCTATGTAATTTTTTTAAAATATGTGCTATATAGCTTTGGAAGCTCTGTTCTTCTGCCTGTGGGAGTAAATTGGAAAGTTCAGCCAGCACATCTTATTTTCTCAGAGGACATAGCAGGCATTGATAACATAGTGTAAACTATAATTCTGTGGTGACATCAGACTGCAGACTGACAGACTGACTTGTGTGCAAGTGCCAAGGTTGTAACGCTTTCTCAGTGAAGTGATGGATGCCTGTAGGTGTGTTTGATTTCAAAGGATATTTTGTTTTCCTTTAAAGATGAAAACAATTTTGACTTTTCTAATGCAATGTTATGGCTGTATAATAACTGTGAATGAAATTATTGCTCTCTTATGAGAGATGTATTGTTTGAATGTAGTTAAGTCCATCTTGATTTCAGTGTAATTGCTACGCAATTAAATTGAGATTTTGTAAATAGAATAGGCTGCTTGTTTTGCATGAACATGAACTGGGACCAAAATTAAAAATTTTGATTTAAAATATTCTCACTTTTGTGGGGATTTTTTTTACACGCTTAAACTATCCTATAGGCAGGCTTTTTTAAAAATTGAAAGACAAGTGAGAATTTCAGTTAATGTTTCATTATTATTTAAATTATTCTCTTAAGTGTAAGGGGTCTTGTAGGTGGTAAACACGAGTAAACATTTTTTAGTCACCAATTCTGTTGTCTGTTATAATACACATCTGTTAATAATTATGTAATTTATTTCATAAATACTTTCATAGATTATTTTATTTTCAACTTAAAAAATTATGCCAGTGTCTGACACATGTTTGGACACATAGAAACTACATGATCAGATCTGGGTATCTGAGAAACCAAGGCATTTGTTAGACTTTTTATAATGTAGCTAAGGCAGAGCCAAAAGATAAATCAGTTTTCCATAAACTTTCCAAGTATTTCTTTGATCTTTAGTATCATAAGTTATTTCATTGCAATAGCATTCCCTGTTTACTAAATGTTTTCAGTGGAAAAAAAATCCCAAATACCTAGATTCTGTTTGTCTCTTTTTCTTAGATTATATTCTTCTTTATTGGGCCCATAATTTTTCATTGTGATTTTTTTGCAATGTGACAGCATGACTAGTGATTCTGTATGAGTGGCATCAAGCTTTATACCAGGCCTTGAGCAGTTAGGCTTTTCTTTATTTTAAGCAAATATTTGTTAAGATGTTTTAGAAAACTTTTTCTTTCAAGAGAAAATATCTGCATATTCTTTTTCCTTCAAAATCTTTCTTGTAATTTCTTTCTTTGTTCTTCTTGTGAAGCTAAAACACTTCGAAATGGAGAACTCCTGGAATGCATTAGTCTCAGTTCTCTATAACCTTTCTCAACTATTTTTTTTGACATTCAGTATCGAGCTAAAGACAAAACTTCTGTGTATCTTGGTGATAGTATCACCTCCACAGAAGAGAATAACCTGTGTCAGACCTATGCATTTTCCTGGCTTTTTGCTGTTTCTTTTCGGGGTGGTGTGGTTGTTGTTAGGGGGTGGGGTGGGAGTGGGGATGGTGTTTGATTGTTAACTAAAATGAAGACAAAAAGTATATTCTGTCTTGATTTGTCCAAAGCTTGGTCATACACTAATACTTATATTTACTGCTGATTTCTACATAGCAGCTGCTCAAAAATAAATGAACAGCAAAACATAAGAAGAAAGCAGATGAAGTGAAAAAATGAAACATTTATTGAAGGAGTGTTCATTAGAAGAAATCAGAATGTGGTCTATTAAGTACTGGTTGCAATATAAACAGCTAGAATTTAATACATTCAAATGTGAGGATGAAAAATCTATTCTCTATTATTTAAAACATTTGTTCTAATCTTTCAGAATCAGATAGTTAATCAGTGTTATTTTTTCTTTTTCCTACCCTGGAAATTAAGAATTTCTTTTTACAATTATACTGAGCTTCTCTTTTTCTTTGTATGTGGAAGTCTTAAACAGAGTTCACAGGAGCACCAGTCTGCTCTCTATATAAAACATTTAATCTCATTTTGACCTAGAGATTTTTCTAGAAACAGAGAAGAAATCAAAGGATCTCTTCACTCTCTAGGTTTGTGTTGTCCCTTTTTGTCTTAAAAATTATTTTTCTTTACATGCAGCTAAACAGGAATATATATTATCTCCTAAGCAAGAACAAAGCAGTACAGTCTTAATTTAAAGATGAAAACATGGGAAGAAATGGCACGTTCAAGACATTTAAGCTGACTGATTTTTCACATTACAGATGGCTTTGATATGCTACAAAGTCTGAAGTTTACCAGCGACCAACTACTTTTTAATTATTCTTAATTCAAGTTGTGTATTTTTTTGTTCTTGTCACTAAGTTTGCCACTCTAGAAGATCCCACGTAGAACTCTGATCTTGACTGATCATGGCTTCTTTGTCTGATCTGCAGTCCATCCCTTAAAATACTTAAATTCCACTCTTCCCCCAGAAATTTTGAAGAAAGCATTAAAATCAGTCTGAAGTCCTTTTCCAGGAGATTTGTACAGCAGCCTAGGAAATATATGAAAGTGCAATCACCTTCATGTAATTGTTGAACACACTGGTTTTCCCTTCAGTTGCTATGTTCAGAACTCTCTATATAACATGTTTTTCAAAAGGAGGGAGAAAAACGTAATGGTGCCTGACTATTTGAAACTAAAAAAAAAAATATTGTTACTGAATTACAATCATGCACTTCGCAATTTTTTGAAGGAGGGAGTGACATCCAAAACAGAATCAAAAGCATGCATTTTTAACGGCACAAAACTGTGGAAAAGAAACCTATACCAGAGAAGATACAGGAAATGTTCATGAAAAGTAGGGAGGTTATTTGTAAACTTTATGGGGATTATGTCTTCTTGGTTTTAAAAACTGGTATATTTTCTAAATCTCCATGTGGTAATTTATATGGAACACAGAGGAGTTTTTAGGATATTAAGCATTGTCATAGTGTATAAATTTGCTGTCATATGTGGGAAAATTTTTTTTCCTCCATAAAAGTGAGAGATCTGTTAAAATTTGTTGTACCATTCCATGAAAGAGTAATCTATCAAGTCAATAGGCACCGCTTGTTGTGTAACTTGACAGTAATTGGGATGATAAAGTAAAAATATCTTTGCATTCTGCCAGCGATTATTAAATCATGACATTTTTTAGTTTAAATTATTTGTTTGTTTCCAGATGTATAATACATAATATGAACTCCAAGCAATTATATATATATATGTCTATTAGGCAGCTTGAAAGCAACTGTATTTTTTAACGAGAAGTATGCTTGAAACTTCATTTGAAGAAAAAGAATTTGCAAAAGGGTTAGAGAAACTCAGATGGAAATGCCACGAAGATGCATTTCCTAATAGTAATTTATTTGTTTCCTGAAGACTGGAAGAATTTTTCTCCCCACCCCCTCTCTGCTGCATTTGCACACTTTATGTGAGGCTACAAGTGAGACTTTCAAGAAGTCTGTAATATTTCCAAACTCATCTAAATAGTTTGCAATTTGCAAGTGGTAGTGAATAAACTTTTCAGAAACTCATTTTTCTGTAATCTTTAAATGAAAACTAAATCATTCATAGAGACCAGTTCAGACAGATGCAAGCCCATTTGTAAGGGTTCTAAGGTTATTGGCTGTGAACCTGGTATAGGCCCAAAGCTGTATAGCTACATCTGTTGGAATTTGTGCCCATTTTAACATATTCTTGCCTCTCAAGGGACTTCTAAGGAGATCTTTGAGTGAGAAAATGGAACAGGTTTTTTTCAGCCTGTGGGAAGTCTAATGAAAAGGACAACCTGGAAGGCTGGTACAACTAGCCAATGAAAGGTGTGACTTACCTTACCAATATATTGAAGTATGGGTTGATTATGAAAATTAATTTTGTTAGATGCACTAGAGAACTTGGTAGGACCATTGAAGGGATAACCATAATAAAATTAAGAACAATATAGAGCTGATTGGAGAGTTTTAGGAGATTTGCAAGAGGGCTAAATGAGATTGAGTAGTGGGGTTTTTTAGAGTTTATAAGAAATAGATCACTGAAGATGGTGAATAGAATATTTTCAATGAAATGCATGGGTCAGAATTCAAATCAGGAGTAGATGAGAATCTGAATAAAGAAGCCCTCTCTATAGCAAGTGTAAAACTTTAATAATTTTTGCTAGGAGAGGTAGATGGATTATTAATATGTGAGCTACCTAGGATTCCAATTGCTTTTATTTTTTTAAAAAGGGGATTTAGACCTTATGTGAAAGGTGAGGAGTGCTAATTAAGAGAAACAGGGATAAGGTTTGTCACACAACTGACTGTAGAGTATGTTTCTAATTTTGACTGGGATCTTTGAAATGGTATATGCCTCATCTCAGGATGACCAGTCACCATCTGAAGCATGTTAATGGGAGGAATACTTTCAGCAAGGAGACTTTTTAAGCTAAGTGAAGTGATTACAGAGGTAATTTTTGAATAACAGATCTTACAGAAAAATAAATGCTATAAGCTATTATCGAATACTTGCCATCAGTTAGCCTTAATGGAGGAAACCTGACAGTCACCACCAAATTTCCTGGCCCAAGTAAGTTACACTGTAGTGCTTCATGTTCAACATAAACAACAACTCTCTGCTAGTGTTGGTGTGCATGAACATTGTCTCTTTACACTTCTGGAAAATAAGCAAACAGTGTAACTGGGTGAAGCTCAAGACATTGTTTTGTTCCTTGTGAAGTCAGTGTTAGATTTCTTTTTTTTCTATTTTTGGATCCTGTACTTGGAAGGATGAGGTAAATTTTAGATGCCTGGAATGATAATGGTGAATGAATCTCAAATTATCATGTTCAAAAGGCTGATTTTGAATAGAAAATGGTTTCTTGAGGCTTGAAGTGAGCCCTCCTCTGCTGAAGTCCAGAAGCAAGTTTTATTACTATTTGCTTCTATTATGTGTTTATAAATCTAAGATATTTTCTTAACACAGTTGATGTATAGGAAGTATAGGAATATAATTTACATAGTATATTTGCCTTAGTACTTGTCCTCATATTTTAAATAATATATGATATTACACAAAGCAAGAGAAAAGGTGCACTATAAAAAATATTAACAGCCTGAAATGCACAAATTGAGCTGAACGATTTTTGATTAAACGCTTGAGGGAATATTCATTTTCTCTGCATGCTTCTGTAAAGCTCAATTTTTCATTGGCAGTTGCATATAAACAAAAAGGCCTTTTTTAGCCAGTACCTCCTCTCCCTGGATCTTTCAGCTTTGGCAAGTAAAAAGGTGCATCTGAGCCAGAGAGTTTGCAACACTGGGACCAATGGAACCTGAAGAATTGGAGATGATGAACCAATAAATATACCAAGTAGCAAAACTGTTCTCATACCAGTATTTTCATTGCTGTATGCTTTCTCCCTGGCAAGTGGCCACTGTCATTCTGGGTCCATGCCTGTTACTTTTATTATTCCCTATCATTTATCTCTAGAGGTATTAATGTGACATCCCAATACTGGATAAACAATGAGAGACCTATATTAATCTGTTATGATCTTTTGTAATAAAGCTTCAGTGTGTATCAGTTAATGTTTTATCATCTTTTCTTGGAGGATAAAGATCTTTTCTCACTGTGGCATATTACAGATATCCAACCCATTCAGCACAAAATCAAGTACGTACTTTTGTTTGCAGTTTTATAATGTTGTTACCAATTTCATCAGCACATCCTGCATTGACACACTTGCACTTAACTTTCAAGAAAAGGAATAGACTTGTACTGGTTCCATCTCTATAACATCGGTCTTGTGAAAATCAGGGAATATCCAACATATCTGTTTACAGGAACATCTAACACAGCTATATGGGAATAGAGATTAAATATAAGAACAACCAATTTTTGTTCATTTGCTGACTCTGTAAGTGAATGTCAGCCTTTGTGCTAGTCTGGGGCAGATACTTCTAAAGTTCTTTCACAGAAAAGCTAGAAGAATTTAGTAAAGAGGAAAAGTGAGTAAGGTTCGATCTTGCCATGTTCTGAAGTACAGAAAAGGAAGTCTGGCTGTGCTATATTTCTGTCCAGCAAATGAATTCTTCATTATTATATGCTGCTTACATCTGGTGACTCATATTCTGTCTTGATTTCTCCCTGCCTTCCTCTCCCACTGTGCCTAAGAACTGATGAAAATGGAAGGTGATGTTATTTTTGAGCATATAAATATGCTTTTTAAAAAAGCAACAAATGAGAAAAATGTCCTTCTGATGTATTCTGACACAGTAGGATGTAGAATGATTTTTAAACCAAACCTCTGAATAGTGTAAAACTGTATATTCTTCAGGAATATTTCTCGAAGGGATATTAACTTGAATTTTTTCTCAAGTAAATTAGAAGGACTGAGTCAGGTGATATTTTATAGGATACAAGTAACAATATCTTCCCATATAATTTAAGCTGGGGTTTTTTTTTTTGGTGGGAGAAGGAAGGAGGAGAGAAAAAAATTGGAAAGACTAATGATAGTTTTGTCAAATGCTGACATGCCTGAGGACTCCAAAGATAACGGATTCTGTAGATTGTATTGATTGTCTTTATAAACATTTCTAATCTTTATATACTCTAGGTCACAGAAGACACCAGTTGCAGACACTGTTACATCAGTCACAGAGGAATGTAGTGACAATTATTGACTGTGTAATAGTGATACAAATTTGTTAAGGTAATTTCCTTCTTTCACAACTGAAATTTGAAATCCATTTCAGACATGAAACTTAATGTTCTTAGTACACAGCAATGGTAGATTATGTAGCAAAATACGCATTCACCACTATATAAGGCCATTATGGAATGATGCAGCCAATATAAAAAAATTAATTTGGAGAATTTCTGGGGGCCATTTGGTTCCTTTGCAATAAAAAAATGTTTTAAATTAATGCTGCATATTAATGTTGGGACAATAAAATAGTTTAGTGAAGCACCTGCTGTACTGTATTTTAGAGACTATGTTGAATGGAGGATTCTGAATTTTTAAAAAATCTTCATGCTTTTCCATATTTCATGAAATGCTGTTTTGTGTTTGCTGACAGTAAGGGAAGTTTTTCAAACTGAGATTATTGAAACAAGCAGTTCCTGAAATAATAGTCACAGAATGGTTAGGGTTGGAAGGGGCCATAAAAGGTCATCTAGTCCCACCTCCCTGCAATGAGCAGGGACACCTTCAAATAGATCAGGTTGCTCAGAGCCTCATCCACCGTGACCTGGAATGTTTCCAGAGATGGGGCATCTACCATGTCTCTGGGCAATCTGTTTCAGTGTTTCACCATCCTCATTGAAAAAAATTTCTTTCTTACATCTCGTTGAGTCTACCCTCTTTTAGTTTAAAATCATTACCACTTGTTCTATTGCTACAGACCCTACTGAAAAATCTGTTCTGATCTTATAAGCCTCCTTGAAGTATTGAAAGGCTACAATTAGGTCTCTTTGGAGCCTTCTCTTCTCCAGGCTGGACGATCTCAGCTCTCTCAGTTGTTCCTTGTTAGGAGAAATGTTCCATCCCTCTGATATTTTTTGTGGCTTCCTCTGCCCTCTTTCTAACAGGTCCATGTCTTTTCTGCTCTGAGGACCACAGAGATGGATACAGTGCTCCAGGTGGGGTATCATGAGAAAGGAGTAGAGGATGAGAATCACCTCCCTGGGGCTGCTGGCCATGCTTCTTTGGATGCAGCCCAGGGTCTGGTTGGCTTTTTCGACTGTGTGTGAGCACACATTGGTGGATCATGTCCAACTTTTCACCCACCCTAGCCTGTATTGATACTGGGGTTGCCCTGATCTGGGTGCAGCTCCTTGCAGTTGGCCTTGTTGAACCTCATGAGTTTCCCATGGGCCCACTTCTTGACCTTGTCCAGATCCCTCTGGATGGCACGCTGTCCTTCAGGCCAGTCAACTCTGCCATTCAGCTTGGTATTGCCTGCAAACACACTGAGGGGTCGCTCAATCTTGCAATGTCATTGATGAAGACATTAAACAGTACTGGTCCTAGGACAAACCCCTGAGGGATACCGCTCATTATTGATCTGCATCTGAACATTGAGCCATTGACTGCTACCCTGTGTATGTTACCATCCAGCCAATTTCTTATTCACCAAATGGTTTGCGTTGGAAGAGACCTTAAAGATCACCTAGTTCCAACCCCAGTGCCATAGGCAAGGATACCTTTCACTAGACCAGGTTGCTCAGACCCCATCCAGCCTGGTCTTGAACACTTCCAGGGATGGGCCATCCACGATTTCTCTGGGTGACCTGTTTCTGTGTCACCACTCTCACAGTAAAGAATTTCTTCATAATACCTAAACCTACTCTCAGTTTAAAGCCATTATTACCCCTTGTGCTATCATTACTGTAAGAAGTCCTTCTCCAGCTCTCTTACAGGCCTCTATTAGATAATGAAAGGTACTGACCACAATAAACAGCCTTATCTTCTCCGGGCTAAACAATGTTCATCTGTCAAATCCATGCCTCTACAATTTAGAGAGAAGTATGTTGTGGGGAACCATGTCAAAGGCCTTACAGAATTCCAGGTAGATGACATCTTTACCTCTTTGTCCACAGCTTGCTTTGCTCCTATTCCTGTAAGTACTCAACAAAGCTCATATAAGGCATTATATTTATATATATGCTTTATAGAATAAAAGAGGGGGAGAAGGAGGGAGATGTGAGAAGCTATGTAGTTAAGTCTGTACTTAATATTCAGAAGAAAATTAGACTTGGCTGAAAATGTCTGCAAAGACTTTAAGACTTTCTGATCTGTTTATTTTAGTAGTAGAATGATCCCAGAGCTTGTGTAATTGCACTGGAACCTTCCTAACTTTTTGCATGTTAAAGTTTTATAATTGCTGAACTTAATGATCAAGACAGGATCAAGACAGTGACCTGGAAATGAGACAAAGTGAGGCACACAGTGGTAAGGGATAAAACGTAAAGATCTTTCACCTTCACTTTATTTTGCTGCAATTGCTAGGGTTTTGGTACAGTTCTGTAACACTGATAACTGTATCAAACTGTAGATTCCAAACCCATTTAATCTGCAGACTTCATCTCCATTCTCATGCAATAGTATCTGTAGGAGAGAGGAGCACTTAAGAGTCAGGTTCTTAACCTTATTAAAGAAATTAATGTGGCAAAAGATAGTAGCTGCTGCACAAATTAGTTTCATATGTCTCAGAAATCTAGCTGAAATTTCACACAACTTAGAAATCTAGTACTCAGTATCAAAAGTGACTTCTTGCTGTTGCTCAAAACAAGCAAAAAAATCCAACAGAACTGAGCTTTACCAGTGTGATCTTGAACTCAGTTACTAAGACATTTATCTTTAGCAAAACTGGCACACTAGGTAATACAAAATTAAGTGAATAACCCCACAACACTCATTCTGCTGTCTATGGAGGAGACTTAATGCACACAAAACACATCTCTATAAAACACATCTCTATTTGTCTTTAGCCTGTACAGAATAAAAGCAATATATAAATGATATATTATCAAATTATAGGCTGCTAAATTTCATAACTATTATGTTGTATACTGTGTACAGTCTTCCTCTTCTGTACATATTGTATCATCCAAAATTATTTATTTCTTTATTATTTGACTGGTGATAATCCTTAGAGCAAACTGTGTCTCAATAATGATATATACAATGCAGTCATAAAAGGAGGTGCGAATACTCTGGTATTCTTGAACCACAGTTGGATCTATCCTGTGATCAGACTCTTAGGAATGTGGAGAAGGAGTTGACGCAAGTTAAACAGTCCGGTCTGTTCAGGCTTTCTAATACAAACTTCAGTAAGTTGCTCAAGCAAGCAGGGTGCACTTGGAAGCACATTTTGTTTTCTGTTTTTAAATAATACTTATGGTGTTTTATAAGACTGTATTCCAGGAATTTGAGCTTAAAACATCCTAGTTTTAAACATCGTATTTCTGGTTTTCAGAGCTGATTCTAGACTGAAATTTTTAAGTTGACTAAACTTTTAGAGAGCTTAACATTGTTGGAAGTATGTCATACACTACAGTAGAGTAAGTATCTTGTTGGCTTTTGTCTGTTACTTGTGAGAATTTTCTCTTTGGCTTGTTATTTTCTTCTCATTATTTTTATAAGTTGCTTGCTCACCTTCAATAAAACAGTTCTGCATTCAACCTAAATGTTTATTCAAACAGATGTACATAAGTGATAGCAAAGAGCTGCATTTTGTTTTTTCTGACCCTTTGGTTCCATCAAATATAAGCTTTCTGTAGCATTTAAATGAATGTTGATTTTAGTATAAAAAGGTCTTAAAGTTTATTTACTACAGAATGCCTGTATGTTTAGTATAATGAACATTAAAATTCTTGTGAGAATTTTGTAAGATCCAAGCTGTAACATTGACAATCTCTGTTATTATTGCTTCTTGGAAAAAAAAAACCCAAACAAACCAAACCCAGTTCATCCAATGTATAGGATATATAAATACCCACACATTGTAATATATTATCTGAAACCTGATGTTGTAATATACTCTCTGCAATGTGCCGTCTTGAAGAAAACCCACCCAAACCTATATAATATGCCTATAATCTACTGGTAAAATTAAAAATGTATCTTTTTCATTTTAGTTGTAGTTGTAGAAACATCTCAAAAAAATGAGGTAAGGAAATAATTAGTGGGAAAAGAAGTATTTTGGACAGAATATGTAAAACTCCATAATGATTTTTGGGCCTAGGGGAGTGATCAGGAGTCCAGGAAAAGTACATCAATGTAAAACGAAAAACTGTTAGGGCATGAAAAGCAATTAGGAAGTTGGATACAAATGTTGAAGCCTGAGGAAGAACATTTGTCTTTCATGGTGAATTGAAACAGCTTCAGCCATTCACATACTTCCATCTTGTGTCTGTAAACATTGAAACTGACTGCATATCACAAACAAAATATACTGTGTTACTGAAATTAAATATTTAGGGTTATTAAAAACAATAACAATACACACTATAATATAAAATGTGAGGTTTCTACTGTTGATTTTGAGTGCATGATAATATTTTTTTTCCTGTATCTAAGTTGCAAGAGCATACTCTCTTTTGCTACACTTAATCTACAGGTAAAACAAAACTTTCTTTTATGATATTTAGAAAATATCACTAATCATGAGGTAAAATTGAATGGGTATTGTCATCTTGCTGGTGTTCTTGTTTTGTGGGGTCTTTTTTTGGTGACTGATTGCGAAGTGCTTTATAAATATTAGTGTGTGAATTGTGGCCATTTGTGCCTGCCAATTAGCATGCTTTGCAGAGTTTATTCAGTTTCTTAACTAAAATTTATTTTTTCAATGAATAAAGTCTACTTAAAGCTGTGTGCTACAATTGAAAAGAAGACATGCAATATTATTAAACAAATAGCATTAAGTTGCTTTGGATTATATGCTTTAAATTGCATTCTTAAATAGTTTCTTGTTCTGATGGATTGTCTGAACAAACAAAACATTTCTTAAGATATTTCCTAATTTGTTGGTCAGTGAATATAACTGTACAGCTGACAGAACTCAAGTAAGGGTTTTGCTGTATTTCTGAGTATCATGACCAAGGGTCTACAAAAAAATGCTACCAATAAAAATTATAACATTCTAAGCTGATTTGCTGTGCAGAATTACAGTTTATTTCAGAAAATTTTGTCTGTGTTATTTCAGCTTGAAACACCAAAATTGATAATCAGTTTTAGAAATCAGGATCATGCCTAAAATCAAGAAAAAAGCCCAGCAGGCTTAAAGGTTCACAATACAGTTGGATGTAGGCAGATTTTTTAGTGACTTATATCTTGATTATTTAGCAATGTTTCAGAAATCTGGAATTACATCTATATTCTAAACCAAAGTAAGAGCAATGTCTTAAAGTATAAATAAATCCTTAATATATTACAACATTTTGTGTGCAGTTGAGTCTAAACATAGCTGAAGTTATTTACTAGAAATACCAGTAGTTTGAAGTTATTTTGAAAGGAAGAATTAACTGCTTTAGGACCCTAATGAAACTGCAGACAGGAAGTGGGAATGTCATGGCTACTCCTTATGTTTTGTTGTGTTATTTTAGGTTCTTTCATTAAAGCATGCTAATACGCAATAAACTCAGAAGATTGTATTTAGTATTTGGTGACCCTTAGCTAAGACGCTGAGAGTTTTGCAGCAATATTTCTCAATGATTTTGTGATCTAACGTAAGGAAAATATTAAAAAAGTAAGAAGCATTATAAATACTGTAGTACTTGGGTAATAAAAACAGATTTTCTGAAAAGTAAATTTAAAAATCTGCTGATGTGTTGGTATGGTGTTATCTAGGTTAGGATTCATCTCGGCTGCCTTTAGTCATCTGAAGCTTGCAGGTCTAACTTAAGTACTTCAAGAGAAAGAGGCAGGCACTTCTGGAAAGGCTATTTTTTTCACCTTGAGAAACACATGAAGAAACTCCAAAGCCAATTACCATTTGATGTTGGAGCAGTTCTCAGGACTCCCAGGTTTTCCCCTAGGGTCCACACCATCCTGACCACACACTTTGAGGCCCATGGCCAAACTCTGTCCAACTCCAACATGAGTACAGCTGCCCATGAGCTGGCTTGGGTTTGGCAGTGTGAAACACCTAATTAAACTGGACATCTACAAGTCCATGGGTCCTGATGGGATGCATCCACAAGTGCTGAGAGAGCTGGTGGACATTATAGCCAGGTCACTCACAATCATCTGTGAAATGAAAAGTCAATCAGGAGAGGCACCTGAAGACTGGAAGATGGCAAATGCCACCTCAGTCTTCAAAAAGGGCAATAAGGAGGATCCAGTAGTTACTGGGCAGTCAGCCTCACCTTGGTTCCTGGAAAGGTAATGGGATGCCTCATTCTGGAGGCTATCTCTGTCTACATGGAGGGCACCTCAGATTGTCTACCTTGACTTCAGCAAGGCTTTCAATGCTGTGTCCCTGAAGACTGGAAGATGGCAAATGCCACCTCAGTCTTCAAAAAGGGCAATAAGGAGGATCCAGTAGTTACTGGGCAGTCAGCCTCACCTTGGTTCCTGGAAAGGTAATGGGATGCCTCATTCTGGAGGCTATCTCTGTCTACATGGAGGGCACCTCAGATTGTCTACCTTGACTTCAGCAAGGCTTTCAATGCTGTGTCCCACAGCATCCTCATTGTAAAACTTAAGAAGTGTGGGTTGGATGATTGGACAGTGAGGTGGACTGAGGACTGGCTGAGCGGCAGATCCCAAAGAATTGTGATCCATGGTCCAGAGTCTAGTTGGAGGCCTGTCACTAGTGATGTCCCCCAGGGTTCCATACTGGGCCTAGTTTTATTCAACTTATACATCAGTGACTTGGACAAGGGGACAGAGTGTCTTCTCAGCAAGTTTCCTGATGATACAAAACTGGGAGGAGTGGCTCAGAGGGCTGCACTGCACTTCAGAGAGACCATGACGGGTTGGAGAGATGGGCAGAGCAGAGCCAACTGAAATTCAACAAGGACAAGTGCAGGGTCCTGCACCTGGGGAGGAGTAACCCTAAGTACTCGTACATGTTGGGCACTGACCTGCTGGAGAGCAATTCTTCAGAGAAGGACCAGAAGGTCCTGGTGGACAACAGACTGTCCATGAGTCAACAGTGTGGCCTTGTGGCTAAGGAGGCCAGTGGAATCCTGAGATGCATTAAGAAGAGTATTGCCAGCAGGCTGAGGGAGGTGATCCTGCCCCTCTACTCAGCCCTTGTGAGGCCACACCTGGAGTGTTGTGTCCAGTTCTGGGCTCCTCAGTACAGGGATATGGAGCTCCTGGAGTGGGTCCAGCAGAGGGCAACAAAGATGATTAAGGGACTGGAGCACTTCACTTACGAGGAAAGGCTGAGAGAGTTGGGGTTGTTCAGTCTCGAGAAGAGATGACTGAGAGGAACCTCAAAAATGTATTTAAGTACATGAATAGGAGGTGCCAAGATGATGAAGCCAGACTCTTCTCGCTTGTGAAAACCAGTAAAACAAGAGGTCATGGGCAAAAACTGATGCACAGGAAGTGCATCCTGAATACAAGAAAGATCTTTACTGCGTGAGTCACAGAGCACTAGAACAGATTGCCCGGAGGGGTCGTGGATTCTCCCTCACTGCAGGTATTCAAGAATCATCTAGATGCAATCCTGTGCCATGTGCTCTAGGATGGCCCTGCTTGAGTAGGGAGGTTGGACCAGAGGTTGGACCACCACCACTGTGGTCCCTTCCAGCCTAACTGATTCTGTGCTATTGTGATACAGCTGTGTTGTGAAACACAGCTGTTAGCTCACATCCTTGCCCTTGATCTTTTCTTCTGTGTTGTAGGTAGGACTGTGCCTATGCCTTTACTTTGCTTTATTGATCCTGACATCACCTTGATGACTTGCTGTTAGATGTGCCTCATCACTGTGGACTTGTCTAGTGATCACAGAGCTGTGATTTTTACCCTGTATCCTTCCAATTTAGGATCATGATATATAAATATCTATCAGATAAATATTTTCTTACAATTCAGTACCTCATTAATGGATATGAAAATGGTTGGTTTCTATTGCAATTTAATTTGGTCTCCTGTCTTTATTGCAAAGCGTTATGTTTGTGCAGTATAACATTTTTATAATACTAAAAGGCTGATGCTACTGTCAAGATTAGTGTCAAAAAAACAACCAAAACCCTGGCATATACAACATACAAGGTCTTTAATTTAAGTTCACTAGTATTTTTCAGGTTCTTAAAGGAACAAATATACTGTAAAAAGCTTTCTGGAGCTTAAGCACTGCCGTAGACTTTCTTTATGTACAGTGGGCAGATAACAACCACAGATCCTTAATACCATTTTTCCTTCAACACGATTGTTCTCTCTTACATGGCAGGATAAAGGATGCATGTCTTGTGTGGTTATCTTCCCTTATGAGGGTGCTCTGTAGCAGGGTGCTTTCTTTTCTCTCTATTGTATATTTATCTAAGGAAGGAGGAGGCCTGTTTCTGTTAATTAACAAGAACAGACAATACTTTCTATATACAGTAACGCGAGAACAGAAAGAGTCCATTTCATGGGGATGCCTTTTTCTTTATTTTTTTTTAAGTGTTTCAGCTACTTTCAGCTATGTCAGTGTCTCTACCCAAGTTGCTATAGAGGAACAAGGCTTTGAAATGCTCTAAGAATTCTGATATTGCTTTTAATAAATGAAAATAGCTATCAGTATTGCATTAGTGCATTATAGGACTTTAAAATCACTGCACCCAGACTGTGATGAATCACAGTATGAAGTGAGGATAAATGTCCTGAAAAGCACAATGAGAGTCTGTTTGCTCCTGCCATGTTAACTTCAATTGAAAATAGTGTTTTAGAAACATGGAAGCTCTTACCTTAATTTTCAAGACACACTGTTGAAAGACGATTGTAAATCACCCAATCTAAAGCTTCATTTTAATGACCAACCCTGTCCTCTGATACTGTTCATAAATTGATCAATTTCCTTTTACAGCTTTAATCCTGAAACCTTTGTACTATGTCTGCATGCATGAAGTATCCTTCCAGCTGTAGACTAACTGTATATACTACATATCTCTGTGGTATAAATATAGCAACAAGAGGACTAGGAATTAATTCCTTTATGTTGCAATAGCAATCAACAAAGAGAGAAACTATGGAAGAGGATGTTTTCCTGTTTGTGCTGGAACCTTATTCCTTTTCAAGGTCACAGCCAAATCCATAGGAACAGAATTATGGTATAATTTCTCCTTAATTCTCATTCATCAGGAGGAATTTGATTGATGCTGATTTGCATGTACTGAAAAAAGTTCTTATATGGAGAGCACACTTTATTTTGGACAGTTGTGAAAATAGCTTGCCTGCAGAACACACTGCACATGAACTTTTACTTGGAACTGATTTTTCTGATATCAGAAGCCTGGTTAAATACTTGAAGTAATAACTAAGTGCCATGATTGATAAATGCCCAGTAACTTTGCATTGTCTATTGATATTGCATATGACGGTACAGAAACACATTCATATTGATTTTACTGTGTCATGTTAGTGAACAGACCCTAAAAAAATAATTATTTCCATCAGAGCTAATAAAAAATATTCATATTGGATTGTATTTCCTAGATCCTTGAGTATAAATGAGTATCTTCCTATATCCCTCATTATTTAATAGAGGAAAGCCATTTACAGAATTTGCCAAAGTAATATATTAAAAGCAGCCGAACTGCATTTTGGTAGGAATGCTGTCTCAATAATACTGTGAAGAGGTCGGTACTAGCACTGACACTATGTCCATGAAACAAATATTCTACGCTAAGCATATAAAACTGACATAATCTTGTAGCTTAACTTGGACAAATTTTTTGTTTGGGCAGCAATTCTTTCTAAATGCAGAAAATTTATATAATGCATTGTTTTCTGGGTGACATTAAGAACAGTTCTGTTGTTCTTGACTTAATCATTATTGGTTATGCAAAAAGCCA
Source organism: Acanthisitta chloris (assembly GCF_000695815.1). Taxonomy (NCBI): domain Eukaryota; kingdom Metazoa; phylum Chordata; class Aves; order Passeriformes; family Acanthisittidae; genus Acanthisitta; species Acanthisitta chloris. The sequence goes on from NW_008671011.1 coordinate 20,456, forward strand.
TGACAAGAAAGAAAAATAAAATCTCTGTAGAAATTACTGGACCAAAGGAAAAGGAAAAAAGCAAAAAAAAAAAAAGCAGCTTGAAAACAATTAAGGATATGAGACCATTGTAAGGAATATGAGTGTTGTAGATTACCCTTGGTTATAGCACTCCATAAAACTGATTTTCATCTCCCTATCTGTAAGGATTTCAGAAAAAAAAAAACCCAACTGAAAAGAGTCCTGGGTAGTTTCTTTACTCTGAAGAATATAAAAGTCCCTCAGACAGGGTAGTACCATTTTTTCTCAAAACCATACATTACTTTTCCATTAGAAAAGTTATACATCTGGTGTGCAAAGTGTTCTTTCCTACTTAACCTGCCAACAGTGGCATATACTGTAGAAACTACTTGATGATGTCAAAGCAGAAGCACTTTTATGTAAAGAACATCCGATTTATGATCTCCTTTTTCATTTTGCAAGATCTCCTGCCAACTCTAAAAAAATTTGCCTCTTTCAAAAAGATTTGCTAATATGAGAAATATGATATCTTGTAGTAACTCATTTGCTCTGTTAATGCAAATCTCATATCTTCCCAGGATATTTATGGTGCCGTTCTTAGCTCAACATCAGTCTGACCAAAAGTATGTGGTGTAGTTTAGGTGCTGAAAGAGGGACTGAGGGCCGAGAGATTTACTGCATGTTCAAAGGTAGAAGCCCAGGAAATTACTTCAGAATAGATGAAATACCTATTAAGTACAGCCAGTTCTCTTACTTCAAACATCAATTAGAGATTAAACATTTCCCCTAGACTGAAGTAGTTTTATTTCAGGCGCATTGATCCACTACAACTGTATACAATTAACTCATATTTGATGAGTAAACAGTCAGTGTTGGCAACTTTTATAATTTCTATCTTCAGCAAGTAAATAGGAAACACAGGTAAACATGACCCATTAATTTAATGCTTAGATTAATAAAAATAACAGAATAATTAACATAGGGTAATATTTATGTTTGAATGTTTAATATTTAATTTTTTTGTGATTTAGTCAAGAAGAAATAAATATACTGGAACAAAATTAAATACTGTTGCCTTAAATGTAGTTTCAATGTCGAAACCAGTTATCAGAGCTTCATGGTTGTCTCTTTTAAGACTGAATATTTTTATTATCCACATTAATTTCAAATTCTGTTTTTGATTATTCTTTATCTCTTAACTACCTGCAAATTCTACAGATTAAATAATTAAACTTATAATTTCTCCTTTCTGGACTCTTTCAAACTCTGGGGTATTTCGATGTAGGTGATCAATATTGTGTAGCTGATTCCAGAGAGGATTGTATCTGTGATCTCTGAGTGCAACATGATGGCATTTCCTGTGCAATTTTTCATGTAATGTTTCATGCATTCTAATATTCTCATTGCTGTCATATTCATATTACTTTGCATTACTGTCTATGATTTTATCACAAAATATATTTAACTGACATGATCAGTTTTCAGGAAATTTCAAAATACAGCTTGTTAGCTTTTCTGACCACTGTGTGTTGTGAAGCTGTATGTCAAGTACTTAAAATAATTTGAAAGGAAAGTAATATCCCAGTTAAAAAAACAAACCAAAAGGGGAAGAATTTATTTTTTAAAAACGTATTGTATGGGTGCTGCCAAGTACATGCTTGACTTTCATATCCTATGATAAAATCCATTTAAATTTTTAACTTTTAGTGTAAATAACATCCCTATTTACAAATCTTTGTATTTCATCTTTGAATACTGAACCTATTTTGAGATCAGTGTTGGTCAAATAACATGATACTAAATGTTCAGTGTTGCTTTTCATGTAGATTACTTCCCTAAAACATCCAAAGCTATTTAATAATTTAGAAATCATTGCAGCTCTCTGACTTCTGTGGACTAATATATGTATGACCTGTTTTAAGATGTTAATGGTACGGCACTTGGTATCCATGCTAATAAATACTGTTTGTTACATTTATGTTTATTGCACTATTTATTTTCTCTCTGGCAATGGAGGTTCAGGTTTTTGGTACCAAGTCTTTCTCTTTTTTTCACCCCCAAAGTATTCAACGTTAACTGGCCTTCAGAAAGGGAATACTTTGGAAATAGTTTCTGCTGAAGTATTCCACAATCTGTATTCTTGCAGACTTTTTGTATACAAGCCAATTGATTCTCTAATGTAGAATTAATTAAACCTGAATACATCTACTTCTTAGAGAGTGGAAACATAAAAAGAATAAAAATACCAATAGAACTCAGTTATTTCAGAATGTTACTTGTAGATGAATTCAGTTTTATTGTATTTCTACTTTATTTGCAGTGTTTATGTATATGTGTTCTACTCAAATTAATGTAAAGTCAAGATATGAATATAAAAAGTGTGAGATTATGACTCAATAGATTGTAACATTTTGGGCAACAATGTAATAATACCTTGAGCAAAGATAGGGAATTTCTCATAGTCTAAACACTAATTGCCAAAATGTAATTATTTTTAATTTTAGATTGTTTGTACTTACTCAGCCTTTTTTTTATGGCTATATATAACCCAGTGTACATATGTTCATTGCAGAATCCTGATCAGGCAGGTATGTTTTAAAAGCAAAAACTGCCTGTCCTTAAAGAAGACTCTACCTGTCATTGAGAGAACCAATTTTGCAGCTAATGTAAAAACTTCGTAGAGATAGATGATAAAAAGAACAGATTCTTGTGATGACAGAGCATTCCACTAATATATCACACCTGAAAGTAATGATTAACTCCATTCTTTATTGGATAATTTTAATGAATTTTAGTATAGCTTCAAGACATAACACATACAGTAATTTTCAGATTTCTCATTTTTATAGCCATCAGCAGACTATATCTTAATGGTGTTCTGAAAAAGAATGATAAAGGAGTTATAAAGGTGGCTAAAATGGATTTCCTTGCCCACATACTGTGGTATATGTGACTTTGGAGTCTAAAGAATGCAAAAAGGACAAAACTGTAAGCGTTAAATGTCCATGAGTTAGTAATGCCTACATTACATGATACAAGAACTCATAAAATAAGACTGAGTGTTGCATAGATGCATCAGTTCAGTTATATAAGCCTTGGTAAGTTTTATAGCTTAAACAGATGATTTTGAGTATTAAAACATAAGTAAACTTAAACATGAGTGTTTTCCAGTTGAGGAGCTAACATGGGTGTTCCAAGCATGTGCTCGCGTTACCCACATTCCATTGACCAGCCATTCTTCAGTTGTCCTTGCCATTATATCTCCTAATCAGAATATTTTAGATTTTGATCGTCTCACCTTTTCCTCTTATCACAGTGCAGCTTCAATTCCGAGCACAATGAATCTGTGGCAGTTGTGGGTTTTGGTGTTTGGCTTTTGGGGTTTTTTGGGGGGGGTTTGTTTGGTTTGGTTTGGTTTCTGTTTTGTTGTATTCTGTTTTATTTTGTTTTGTGTTTCAAACATGTTTTACTAAATCTGTATATGTGTACACTGAGCTATTAAGATAAATACCTAGAATGAGCAGTCATCTAAAATCGACCAAAACACTGGTCTGATTCCCCAAAATTACCTATGTTGCTAATTTTTAAGATAGGTAAAATCTGGTAGTATGTGCATTTGAGGTAATATTATTTCTCCCTTAGGAACATCAGGTATATTCTGTCTCTGCTTCATTCTCTAGATTCAGTTTTTACAGGGGTGCTCAAGAAGGTTATGTCAATACTAACAGCAGTCTTTTGTTTGTGTTTTAATAAAATCTTTCATAGGTCAGTAAAAAGAATCTATATCAATGGAGAAATATAACAATAGTTAGAATAAAATCTCTTAGATTATTGATGTATTCTTTGAAGGAGAATAGTCAAATCAGTGGGAAACAGTTCACATAAGTTCATGTTGTAAGTGATAAAGTGTGATTGAATGAATCAATGCTGCTTTTTAAATAGAGTTGAGACAAAGGATTTTACATTCAGGTGGCTACAGACCCACTTATTTATATGTTATTCAAATGGTGGAAGGCTGCTAACTCAATTACTTAATATTTTCCCTTCTAATTTTAGTACCCTTTTTATATTTAAAGAAAATACTTGGGTTTCATTCTCCAAAAGCTGAAGTAGTATTGAACCATTCTCCTCCCAAGTGAAGACCAACATAAGAGGTGCAGGGCTATGTTGACATCTACAGTCTTTCCGCAGTATGTGAAGGAAGTTATTCTATTTTCCTGTTCTCACTGTTAAAAACCTCCATAATGTCTTCATGAGTTGGGTTCAGAAACTAACCACTGCTGTGAAAAAGAAGTTGAGAACAGGCAGTTTGCAAGACTTCATGAGACTACTTTTTTGAAAAAAAATCAATTTTTCTTCTAAATTCACAACTTTGACTTTAGTGCATAAGTGAAATTACGTCAAAGTTTAGGAAAACAATTGATATTCTGAATTACCATATAATCCATATATCGCACATTACATTTATTAAAATTGCAAATCCATTTAGTAATTGTCATTTAGTTGGTACTAAGCTTGTGTTGATGTAGAAAAACTGAAAAGTTGATTTCAGAAGGATCAGTAAGGTGATGCTGGAGATATTTTACCTCTGATTTTCTGAATCTCATTCTAATAACTGCTAGGGGGTTTTTTAACAAAGTATTTTTAATAACTGATTAGTTATTCAGCTTCAAAATTGTTTGGGTTTTTTTTCTGATGCAAGACTTTCCCCATTGTTAAAACAGTTTGATCAGAATATACCAGTAAATGAACAGAAGCTGGGAACATACTGTGCAGTCTAGCCACACTGTACAAACTTAAGACACCTATTTTAAGAGTCCTAAACTTAAATATCTTTTAAAGGCACCCTCTTTCCCATTCGTGATATAGGGAATTTAGATTGTCAGTTTACACTATTTTGTAGATTACTAGTGTTGTTCGTGCATGCTTTATAATACGTGCACACTTCCTGCCTCATCTGTGTTTAACCACTTATTTAGGAGTTGGACTAATTTCATTTTTTGACGCACTCGCTTTCTGCTGTATATAAGAATGGCTTTGGGTGGCTATTCTTTTCTTTTTTTTTCTTTTTTTTTTTTTTGAAGGTGGATATTTCCGACTTGTATTGATACGGTTCATCGGTGAAATAATTAACCCCATTTTTTTTGTCAGGACTTGATTTTTGTGCCTGCTACATTTTACTTTTTGTGGCAATCATTGTTATTATTGTCAGACTTGAAACTGTATTTTTTGTGTACATATGGGTATGCGTGTGTATATGTGTGTGCGTATATATATATCCCATTGCAAAAGTCGTATTCCTGCCACATATGACAAAATGTTCATAAAGAACTACATGACTTTAGCACATTATCCTTACAAATGCCTCATTTACCAGCCGTCCATGCCATAACTTCACCTTCACTAAAATACTGTTACATAGCTTACAATAGCTCTTTTCATTAAAAAATGGGTTTTTTACATGGGTTGAATTTTGGCTAACCAGGCCTCTCGTAACCAATTACAACTAAATCAATGTTATTCTTTTATAAAGCCAACATTTGTTTGAATCTTATTACTAAGTTTTAACTAGGGATATGCAGACAACCCAGATGAGCTGTCTATGAAGTATAGCTGAGCTATGAGTTCAGAAGGGGAGGAGAAAATTCTGCCATATGTCTTCTCTGATGAACCACTGAAAGGAAACAGTTGTAGAGTTTAAGTCATAATTCTGCTTCCTTCCCGTGATCTTAGCACCCTTGATGGTCTAGATACTAACTGACCTGCCTCTCATTTTGCACTCGGTTCTGGGATCTGAGTAGCATGAAAAATGAATACTCTCAGTGAGTTCACTGCTTGGCTAAATCCCAGTTTAGTCTGATGAGAAAAGGCCTTCTTTAAACAAGGTTCTAACAGAATATCCTTGCCCTATCATCAAATGACATTTGACTACCTGTGAGCTGCACCTACCTAGCTTCTGGTGCTCTTGGCTCAGACTTTATACCTGTCCCTATATTCAGCAGTGCCTATAATTTTTGAGCAATATGCTGCTATATTTTCAGCAGAGTCTATCTCTGCTGCTTTCTGTGATCGCTAGACGTTGCTGCTGGCTGTCCTGTCTATGTGATGTGTGTGTGTGAAAAAGAGAAGGATGGTTATGGAAAGCAACTCCTGATTGGCCTTGGCAATCCTGATCCTCAAGATACCAAAACTGTGTAAAAGGAGGACCTGGCTACTTTGCTGCAGCTGCATAGTAGGTAATTAAAGACATCTCCAAAGACAGAAACATCTGTGAATATAAGTAAGTGGCCCTTCATGCTTACATTCTGTGCTCTGCTCCTTATCTCTTAGTTGGCCTGTGCTGCCTACATGCTTCCACACATCCTCCAAGAGTGTTCTTTGCTGCCAAGGTGTATTCATTTTAATAAAAGGGTAGAAGATCTGACTGAAAATCAGTTGCTTACCCTGTTTACTCATAAATATTATGATGAGGAAGGAATTAGCTCTTTTAAACTTTGAAAAACTGGCAGTGCTAGATATACTGCCAGGTAGCTTTTTGTGCAACTGCCACTGTCTCTATCACTGTACTCATTTCTTGTTGCACTATCTTGTCAAGGAAACTTCCCAGTTGTGAGCAGCTCCAGTGAGCTGATGGGTGCCCTGCTTGACTTTCTGTACACACCTGTACACCTGCAGTATGACCAGGTTTCCTTACAGGTTTGACCCAAGGTTTCCCTAAGTAGAGTCTCAGTTGTCAAGTTCCACAAAGTAGTTTATTCACAGTGCAGTCTACACAAAAATTGCTGAAGCAGGGTGCCTTCCCACAACCTCTAGGCTCTTACACCCTCACAGACTATCCCCCCATGCCTGTCTCCCTCTTGCTTTCTAGTCTTCTGGTCCTTATCCCTGGCACTTCACTCATCTCTCCCATGTCCTCACATAACCCTTTTTCAGATCCCTTGTTGTTCAGGATTGGAAATTCCTGGCTCCCCAGCATCCATTCACCCATCTTCATGCCCTATTGTCATCTAAATGTTCATCCTTCAGGCTCTCCACCCAGACCTCATTTGGCCTTGCAATCAACATCTTGATTAAGAGCTTGCCAGCCTAGCCACCTGGATGAGCTATATTCCTCAACAGTCTTGGATGCCATCCTCCTCATCTCAAAGACCTGGTCCATGTAATTTTTTTGGTAATCCCTAATTTTGAATACTTTGCTATTCTTCAATATAAGTTGCCATAATCTCTTCAACACGCTTCCAAATTGTCTTTTAAAATCACCAGTTTACTTGTTTTGTGAAGATGCTGCATACATTTATTTTCCTTGCAAATACTATATAATAAGAAAATTGAATATTACTTATTTTTCTTAGCAGTCCAAGATGGGTCTATTTGGAAAAGCAACCATCCAGCAAGC